>NW_005841860.1:4016791-4024751 GCF_000455745.1 Alligator sinensis | reverse complement strand
AGAGGAGGGCCACCCGCATGATCCGGGGACAGCAGGGCAGGCCCTACAATGAGAGGCTACAGGACCTGAACCTGTTCAGCCTTCACAAGAGAAGGCTGAGGGGTGACCTGGTGACCATCTATAAACTCACTAGGGGAGGCCAGAAGGGTTTGGGGGAGACCTTGTTTCCCCTAGCGCGCCCTGGGATAACAAGGAATAACAGCCACAAGTTGTTGGACAGTAGGTTTAGATTAGACATCCGTAAGAACTACTTCACAGTTAGGGTGGCTAGGATCTGGAACCAACTTCCAAGAGAAGTGGTGCTGGCTCCTACTCTGGGGTGCTTTAAGAAGTGGCTTGATGCCTACCTGGCTGGGGTCATTTGAGCCCAGTTTTCCTCCTGCCCAGGCAGGGGGTCGGACTTGAAGATCCACAAGGTCCCTTCTGACCCTACTTCCATGATTCTATAATTTTATGATTCGCTGATTTGGATCACTGTCCCGATTCAGATTCATCTGAACCTAAATCTGAAGATTAGATGCTGATTCAGAGAATCAGCGATTCGGTCATAGACACAGCTTTAAATGTTTTTTCTATGTATGTCGAGGTACCAGGCATGGCTTGTGAATGCTGTGATGGTGGGTCGGATGGAGCATCCCATAGGAACGTGGCAGGTGGGGGGAGCGCGTTCTCAGTGGCTGACCCGGAAGTGGACTGGTCCACTTCTGGGTCCACTGCCAAGCATGTGAGGGACCTCCCCACCCCTGGATCAGTGATCAGCCATGGGGAGACCCTGGGTGGTCCCCCAGACCCAAGAGGCACCAGTCACCAAGCCTCAGGGAGCGGGAGGTCCCCTGCGTGCTTCATGGCAGACCCAGAAGTGGACCGGAAGTGCTTCTGGTGCTCTGGGATGCTCCATCTGCCCCAGCACTGCAGCACTGATGAGTTGTCTGGTACCTTGAGGTATTTAGCAAAAACATTTAAAAGCTGTATATATCTATATCCAAATCATCGAATCGCTCTGAATCTCTCTGAATCGATCTGCAGGGTTCCAATTCAATTCAGAGAGATTAAAGGTCTCCTGATTTGATTCAGAGATTTGGTCACCGAATTGGGCCGAATCTCTGTCAGATCAAATCAGTGACTGAAGATTCACACAGCCCTAGTAAATAGCCATTCTTCACATGGACTTTTATAGGAATTGCTAGTGTGTTTACCTAGTTTTGCCTAATTTGGTTAAAATCAAATAGAGAAGGATGGCTTTGTAAGCCTTGCTAATTCCCAGGTAACTAGAGAACTTCCTTGAAGGCACCCTCCACCGGGGTGGGGCAATATTTCACCATTACGATGCAAAGCACTGCAAGCAATCGTGATCATTTGTCCCTTCAAATTTCCATTTCTAATTGACGTACTATACATTATTCTATAACTATGATGCTAAATAACATTTTTCTATAATTCTAAATACTCTATTTATATGCTACATTTTTAAAATTGTAATCAGTAACAACAGGTACTTAAAAAGTGACAAATTACTATATTTATTATGTAACACTGGTAAATACTTGAAGTCTAAGACTGTCTATTAAGAACCATTTTAAAAAAGTCTATAATAATTTTCGCTTGACAATTTTAGATCATACACATAAGGCTTCATAACTGTGTATTTAGTCATTTCTTCCAGGAGTGACTCACTCTTTTTAAAAGAGAAAACCCAGTTATCTGCAATCTATTTTTGGGTTTGGTCCACTCACCCAAGTCTATTCCTTGAAGAGGGAAAGACTGCTTTGTAATATAAGTGCTCCTTCAGTAGTAGAAAGTGATTTTACAACTCCCGAGCTAATAACTAAGGATAATAACTCAGGTTAGGGGTTGTAACAAATATCATATAGAACTTAATGTTGCTATGAATTTCATATTGTTTTATGTGTGTGTTATATAGGGGAGGAAACAGTCAAGAAACTTGATGGGACCAGCTCCATGAATAGGTGGCACAGTCATGGCTCTTTAAAGTGCGTAGAAAGAGGGGATGACTCCCTCTTTGCAGTGGAATTCAGCTAATAGGGGAGACAAAAGCAATATCCTACTTCCGATTTGAAGTCCCTCTTCTGTTGCATAATTCCTAGTGTGCATTTTATTTATTAGATAATTTCAGTGGTTAGCAACAGTGTCTGATTTATATCACTAGGGTATTAACCAAACAATATGGTGCACCAAGTTTCAGTGATAACTCCTTGGGGAGACTCACTGAGCTGATCTTTAGCATGTAAACGATGCTCAGTTTTATGCCCTGTGATAATTTCAGCATTTTGAAGTCTCTTCTCCTGTTCACCTGAGTACAACAAACCTCACATGAATGGCAAAAAAAAAAAAGGACAGTTTTCCTTACTACAGTTCTATCAAGCACTTTGAAGATGTTTTACAAGATGCATTCTCACAAGAATAGCTGTCTTCATCGGAAGGGATGGGGGATTTTAAAATGGTATGATGTCACTATTCTTCCCTGCACTCTGATGCATTACGTTAGATCAAGTGGATAGTTAACACTCTAGGCTTGATTTCAATTTTAAAAAAATAGTAACCCATCTGTCTGAAGCTTGGCCACTGTAAAATATATTTTTTTCAGAGTCAGAATTTCTGCATAAAATCTAGTGTAGGCTTGTGCCATCCCATTTTACACAAGTAATCAAATTCTGCTTTCTGTCACAGGGAAGGTCTAATATTGTAGGTTAGGCTGTGGGCTTTAAAAAAAGGAAGGATGTCATGAATAGAAACTATAAAAATGAACAAATGACAATGCATGAAATAAATAAAACCCAAATAGATATAGCTGACATTATTTCCCTTGACTTTGCTATGTAACCACTTCTAGACAGAAACAGGGTTTTTTTCTATTTAGAGAAGTACTTGTCACATTAAGGGTACTAACTAATCCGCTCTGTGACTAAAATTGATCCAGAATTTTTCATAACATATGCATCATCTTTCATTGGGTTTTTAACAGTTTCAACAAACCAAAACTTTCTGTAGTGAGAGTTAGTGTTCTGTCAATGTTTTGGGTTTTTTTTCAACTTTTTAATAACAACTTTCCAAGAAGAATATATTTCATTTGGGTTGGCTTATACTGAAGCAAAATGTTTTTATCTCTTGAATTAACTTGGAGTGAAATGTTGAAGTGAAATATTATATGCTGCAGTATCTCACAGAAGTTGGTAGAGCAAGTGCCTCTTTACCCCATTCTTCCCCATAACACACCATAGACAGATGCAATTTAATGCTGCACTGACTTGACATCGTGACATTCTTCAAATTTGAACTTTTTTTTGTTCTGTAAAAAAAAAGGTGATATTCTGACTATCAATACCAATTACAAAAGAAATAATGCATAAGGTGGTTCAAACAGCTACTTTGAATGCCTTCAAGAGAAATTTGGATGTTTATCTTGCTCAGATCCTATGACTCCTGCTGACTTCCTGCCCCTGGGGCAGGGGGCTGTGCTCAAAGTTCTTCCGAGGTCCCTTCCAGCCCTAATGTCTATGAAATCTATTAAATATAATTTTCTCTGGGTATAAAAACTTTCATTTTTACCCATGCTTAAAAAGACTACTTATAATTCCTTCATGACTGGTAATCTTGAATGAAGGCAATTTTACATATTGTTAACAAGGGAATTACACACAGATTCTCAGCTTGTCAACCACAAGCAACCTCCTTGATACTTTTCCAGCTCTGATGGATTAGCATGACCTAGAGCAGGAGGAGGAGGAGCACCTCCAGATCGGAGGCAATGTAGTAAGCACCCTATTTAAAAAAGGGTAGACTGAACTGGTTCATTTTCTGCCCTGAAATAAAATGGTATGGAACCCCTTTACTTTGGCCCATAATAGCATCTCCACTTGCTTGGTGCCACATTAGGGGTACACATTCTTTGAAATATACACATTGCCCCTTTCCCCCTTTCTCGGATGCCTTTGCTGTTCTAGTGCAAGACACTGAAAAGGTTTCCATTGCAACCCATATTTTAGCAATGATGCAGTATCTAATCCATAATAGTTTGCATATCAGGTGTACATATCATGCAGATTAAAGGACATTTTGGAGGCTGTATTAAATATTGTCCTAAGTTACAAACTGGTCATGAGTACAGGGAAATTATTGCTGCTTGTTAACAGTTGACAATAGATGCTTATGGGACATTTAAGAAATAAATTGCTAGAACCTATTGAACTGCATACAGTTCCTGGTCACTAAATTGAACTGGGCTGCATTAGGAATATGTAAATTGGCAGTAATACATTTGCTTTCTAAGCAAAATATCTTCCCTCAATGAGTGGACTGTCACAAGCCACATTTTAATTTATTTATAATTTAATACTTCATTCATGAGCCTTAAATAAAAATCTAAATGACATTTAAAAGTACTGTAGGATATTCCATTAAATGATTAAATACAGTTGCATAAGACACATCACTAAGGGGATTATTTTAAATCTATGAATACTTTTATAGAGAAGAGATAATTGAATACTGTGTGAATTCATGGAGCTTATGAAACTCCTTCAGAGGTAGAAAGAACACAAAATGGGACAGTGTAATGCAGTTGTGCCTCCTATGGGGCATTATTTTGTTTTTCTGTCTGTATGAAATCTTTGCAACTGCCCACTGTGCTTAGAAGCACATCGGGTTGGGGAAATTTTGATAGGGAAATAATCATTCTTTTGCCATGTAAATTAAACATTACTGGAAGCCAGAATGTATTTCTTAGTCTGATTAAGAGCTCTTGCTGCTGGAAAATGGGGTTGTGGAACCGTCTCCGGGGGAAGAGCCTCTGAAGTATGCTTGGTCAATGCTAGATCTGCAGGGATAATATGTAGATGGCCCAGTCCATTAGAAAAGCTCCACTTTCTAGTCAGTTATGAAATCATGATTAATCATATTAAGGCCTACATAGTGTACATTATATTAACATATTTAAAATATATTAAAATATTATGGCTGAGGGCCTTTGGCTTCGGGACCGCTCTGGAAAGACTACAGGTGCTGTACACCTCTGCAGAGTGTTTGGTCAGTGCTGGACCCTGATGGAGCCCATCCCTTTCAGGAGAGGGGTGCATCAAGGCTGCCTGCTGTCAGGCTGGCTGTACACCTTGACCCTGGAGCCCTTTCTCATTCTCCTGTGGAAGCAGGTGGCGGGGTTGATGCTCCAGGAGCCGGCAGTGCTGCTGGTCCTGTCAGCATATGCTGATGACATACTCCTCATGGTCCAGGACTCAGGTGACCTGGCGCATGTGGAGGCCTGCCAGGCATTGTACTCAGCGGCCTCTTCTGCCTGGGTGAACTGGGTCAAGAGATTTCACCTGGTGGTGGGTGGTGGTGGGCTCACTCTCACCTGCGCTCCACTAGATCCACTGAAGCATGGGCTTGCTGGTTTACTTGGGGGTCTACCTGCCCTCCACAGACCCCTCCCCACCAGAGAACTGGCACCAGCTGGAGGCAAGGGTGTTGGAGCAGCTCTGGGCATGGGCAAGGCTCCTAAGATGTCTCTCCCTGCATGGGGATCCTGAACCAGCTGGTCGTGTCCATGCTCTGGTACTGCTTACACACCCTGCCTGTGCCCCCTGATGTCCTGGTGGGATTCCAGAGATGGGCACTGGAGTTTTTCTAGCTGGGATGGCACTGGGTCACTGCAGAGGTCCTAAGTCTCCCCTTGCAGGACGGCACCCGGGAGCCTGATTTGCCTGCATAGCCAGGTCTTAGCTTTCTACCTTCCGGCCCTGCAGTGACTGCCATATGGTGTCAGTAGCCACGTGGCATGGGGCAACCTGGGGCATGCTTTCCTCCACACTTCTGGGGCTCCAATAAGACTGGCAGCTCCGCAGCCTGAGGGGCTTCTCCCTGCAGGACCTGTGATGGTTGCCAGATTTCTCCCAGGACCTCCTCCGGGCCTGGAGGCTGGTCTCTGCCTCCAGATCTCTCACCCAGGGTGCCAACCTGCTCATCAAGCCCCTCCTCTGGAACCCCCAGCTGGAGGTGCAGATGGCAGAGTTGCCCCAGTTGCAACAGAGGTTGATCCTGACTGGTGTCACCCATATTGGAGACCTCCTGGACTATATTTGGCAGGAGTAGGTGGACCCCACTGCACTGGCCCGGCACATGGGTCTACCCACAACACATGCAACCTGACATCTGGTCTGGGAGCTGAAATCTGCCCTACCTCCTGATGCCCTTGCCTTTGTTGACCAGGTCTTGTGCAGCGGCGGTCCCTGCCCCCCGGTGTCCTCCAGCCCACCGGAATTTGTTGTGGGACTGGTGCCTTGCCTGGCTTCACAGCACTCTCCATTCCATCACCTGAGCCAGCTGGAGGACACCCGACTGGTCCAGTTTTTCACTGTCCATTGCCACCACCTCTACATTCTTGTGTACCACATTGTCCATCATGCTGCCCTTGTGTCCCACCCAGACACCAAGCATCGGGACCTGCTTGGCAAGGGCATGGCTGAGGTACCTCAGTGCCTGAGTCTGTACTCCACCCTCATCCCATGAGCCACTGGGGACCTCAGCTGGTGTCTCCTCCATGGAGCCATCACCATGGGCATCTTTGTAGCATGCTTCATGGACACCCTGGTCTCCTACCTCTTCTGCAGGCAGAGGGAGACCCTGGCACACATGACCCTCAAGTGCACCAGGCTGCAGCCTTTCCACCTCTACCTCCAGAACCTCTTCTTGAGGTTCTGATTGAATTTTACCCCCCATCTTTTTGTTTTTGATCTCCCCATTGGCAGCCCCACCAAGTTCCAGGACCTCCTAGTCAACCTCTTCTTGGGCCTGGTCAAGTGTGCCCTGTACTTGACTAGAAAGGAGACTCTGGTCAGGAAGATGCCCAGAAACTGAGGGGCCACTCTCCTCTCCCTTGTCCATGAATGTTTCCAGGTGGAGCACCAGTGGGCGGCATCCACCGGCTCCTTGGATGCCTCGGAGGACTGGTGGGTGCAGCCCGGGGGGCTCTGCTAGGTGTCCCCCTATGGAGAAATTTGTTTCACATTTTGACCCTTTGATCCACATGACACTCTTACCCTTTTCTTCCTTAGTTGTCCCACCAAAATAACCCCCCCAAATTATCAGTTATATCTTTCAAACTCTGTCCCTACACAGTGGGGGCTATTAGTTAATAAGGTGGGCCTTAAGACCCATGACCTCAGGAAGATACAAATGGACAGGAGCTTCTGGGGCCCAGCCAATTGGTACCTGGGGACACTACCCCTTGTGCCAGCTGGACTGCTGAAGCAGGTCTGAGAGTTCCCTGCACCTTTTACCCAACGCAGCAGTCTGGTAGTGGGAGCTGCTGCATGGTTGTGACCTGCTGTGCACCTGTAAGACCCAGATGTGGACTGTACAGACAACAGAGGCATCTGCCCCTCTGGGCCAACTGCCAGCGGGCTGTCATAGGGTTGGCCTTTGCGAGGCACTACTGCCATATGTGCCTGGCCATCTGGTCAGCTATCACCCAGAAGATGTTTCAAGTGTGGTGGCATGCTTTGAACTGTCAAAGCATGTCCTCCTGGTCCCAATTGGCCAGGAGGTCAGCCACCCCCAGCCAGGTCCAAGGTGCCAGCTCTGAGCAGGCAGGGCCCTGGCACTGGCCTCCCTAGCAGGAATTCTGGTGTTCCTTATAATAAAAACATTCCAAAGTCACTGTGTAAAATAAACTGAAATCCATGTTCCTCCATAGTTGAAACAAAAGACTGAGAGAGAGAGAGAGAGAGACTGATCAATTGGGTAATATTTTATTGATATATCAACAGTGTTAAAGCAATTTGGAAACCTAGCCGTGTCTCTATCATAATAATAAAATGAATTCTAAATATCTATGTTTTACAGTCCCCCACAGGAGTCACAGCAGCCCCACAGGGCTTACAGCCCCCCAAAAGGGGCCAAATGGCCCCCGCAGCGGCTACCACCCACCCCTGCAGGGCCCACAATC
>NW_005841860.1:3982468-4016697 GCF_000455745.1 Alligator sinensis | reverse complement strand
TCCCCATCCCCTGCTTGCACCCCCAGCCCCTCCAATGGCTGCTTCCCCACCCTAGGCTCCGGCACATCAAAAAAACCCAAAAAACCAAAAAAAAAAAGCCTGTACTCACCACAAGAGCAGGGGCTGGGAGGACTCTGGGGCCTCCTGGCAGAGCCCCCACCCCCCAGGAAGCACAGGGCAGTGGCGGGCAGCAGGGCCCAGGATTGGGCCATTAGGGCTGTCACTTGGTCCCACTGTGTGGGGGAGGCCCCAGTGACCCAGACAGGAAGCTGTACTGCCAGATTGTGGGGTTTTTTTGTTTGTTTTGTTTATAGGGCAGAGCTGAGGGGGTTGGGGACTGGGGGGGGCAGGGCTGGTTGCAGAAGGGCTTGGGGGGCTTGGGGAGCAGGTGGGAGGTGGGACCAGGTAGGGCAGGGATCGGGGTCTGGGGGAGTGGGTGGGGCTGGCTCATGGTCACTTACCCCCTCCTCCAGCCCCACCCCGACCTCTTACTTACTGGCACTGGAGCCCAGGTCCAGCTCCCTGCCTGCCCTGCACTAGGGCGAGGGCCACTCATAGAGATGCTCTGGCAGCCAGAGCATCTCTGTGGAGGTCCCAGCCTCCACTTGCCTCAGGGCACGTCCGGGACCATGCCCTGCCCTCTTTTTTTCACTGTAGTCTTTTTTTTGACACTCCAAGGGTCTAATTTTGCCCCCGCACTGCAAACCTGCAGTGCGGGGAACCTTTTCCCATTCCCACATGTGCTTCTTGCAGCATCTCAAAGGGATTTGAGATACTAGAAGAGGCACATGCAGGGTGATCTGGATGAACCTATATTTACCTAACATGCCATGTTGCTTTAACTGAGAGATTGTTTTTTCAAACAGTTGTGACTTTTTTTATTCAGAGAGTGGTTAATTATATATAAATTGAGGGTTCTGATATTTGAATTAGGAATGAACTCAAGGTGAGACTGTATTTTCTGAACTGAGACTTCATATTCATTTAAAAAATAGTTTATGGAACTGAAAACCTCACTTGAATTAGAAGATTTGTTGGGAAAGGCTTAATCAAACTCTACAATAGAAAATTGCAATAACTCTGGGATCTGTACCGGAATGGTATGGTCTGTGTTAAAACTGCATCTCTATAATAAGCAATTTCAACAAGTTTCTTTGGCAAATTAACTATTTTAATAAATGCTCGGGGGGGGGGTTTTCTCTTCCTTTGAGCCTCTTAAGGCTATTACCAAACATAAGAACAGTATCTATGAATTTTCACTCAAAATGACTTTGAAAAGTGACCTGGCTTCTTTATATGAAATTTCTGCTGCAAGAAGTAAAGATTATTTTTCTTCATCCTTGCCTGTGCTTAGCTTTCCTATTTTAATACATGAAAACAAATTTTTAAAATGACAAGAAATACCCATAACCACTTTTTAGCCCTTGACATTTAGACATATCACTTTCAAATTTAGGGTGGAAACATAGGGACCAAAAAATAAAAATAAAAGGAAATGATACTGGAATCTTGGTAAATCTAGCTTACCCGCTAGACACCCGCTAGATGTCTTGATGTCTTTGGCACATTCAAATTTACAGCCAAATTTCTATTAACTGACTTATTTGCACATGTTTATATGTGCTGTAAAATCAGCAACACAACCAACACTGACCTCAGAATTAATTTTCCAAGTGCTTATCTTAATATTTAAGTAAATAGAAAGCCATGAAGGAAAATAGGGTTTAGATGCCTCTCAGAGTATCATTCCATTATGTAGCCGTGAATTTTGATTCCAGGTGGCTTTCTGTGGCCTCATTTGTTTTTGCCACTGGAATTAGGGTTCAACTCTGCTTCAGAATTTTCAGGCATATATGTTTATTCTTTGATGTCAGAAGAGTGAATCCCAGTGAGTCTAATAAAAATACTAGTACAGACTAGGGAATGACTGGCTAGGCTGCAATACTGCGCAGAAGAACCTGGGAGTTACAGTAGACCATAAGTGGAATAAGCCAACAGTGTGCTCCTTTTGCTAAAAAAACCTAAAAGCCTACTGGGTTATATTAAAAGGACTGTCACTTGCAAATCAAGAGAAGTCATTCTGCTGCTCTGTTTGGCACTGGTGAAGCCTCAGCTGGAGTACAGTGTCTAATTTTAGGCCCCATATTTCAAGAACGATGTGGACAGTTCAGAAAGTGTCCAGTGGAGAGCCACAAGAATGAATAGAAGACTGGGAGGCATGTCTTACGAGAAAAGGCTGAAAGAACTAGGGTTGTTTACTCTGGAGAAGAGAAGACTGAGAGGAGATTTGATAATAGACGTCAAATACCTGAAGGATGATTACAAAGAGGATAGACATAGCCTTTTCTCTTTGTCTATAAGGAACAGGACTAGGAACAATGGCCTCAAACTTCAGCAAAGAAAATTGAGATTGGAGATTAGGAAGAACATTCTTACTATGACAGTGTCCCAAGCATTGGAACAGGCTACCCTGGAAATTTTCAAGAGCAGATTAGAGACTTGGCTGGGATGCTTTACTTGTGGAACATCCTGCCTTGAGTGGAGGCTGGACTATATGACCTCATGAGGTCCCTTCCAGACCTTCTTTCCTATGATCCTATGTTACTTTTCAGGCAGCTGTTTCTGAAGATGTGGCCATTATGTTGCAGTTTTCATGGCCTTCCATTCCTGTTAGACTTGCTCTGACTTTCTCAGTTGAATCAAGGTTTTCTGCTACTTATTCTGCTCCTCAGAAAATTTAACTTGTTTATATCTCCCTTTTCCTTCATAGGGAGTGCAATATTCCCACCCAAACCAATGTTCTGAACAGAAACTAAACTGTGTACAATTTAGGTATAGTTGGTCCTGTCTTAGGGAAGGGGCTTGGTCTAGATCATCAGTTCAGATCAGTTCCAATAATCTTTGTGGTTCTGAAGAGGATCAGATTTGGCATATATTCATTTAAGTTAACAGTAAAAATTACTGCACATTTTTCAAGACTCACCCTCTTTGTTTTCTCTGATCTGATCTCATTGATGCGGTTAGGCCTTACTGGTCATTAATATACGAACACATTATCATAGGACTGAGTATTCTTAAACTTAGCAATGCATAGTGGTTTGTATATACTAGTTTCTAGGTGTCACTATTATCCTGCATATGTACTTAGGTTACTTGTTTTTATGATTCCTCTTACTTCCTCTGTCACCTGCATTTAAGTGCTTAAGAATTGATTTGATATTTCATGGTCACTGTCACTGTATTTTAAAGGAGAAAAATGAAACAGTCATCTTTACTACTGTAGAATGACCCTATAAATTTCATTTGAGAGAAGGGGTTTCCATACATCCTAAAATTTATTTCAAAGTTTATAATTGGTTTTATTAACCATTTGCTTAGACCTTAACGATTGGCATCATGCTCCCCTTTATGCTTTTAATTGGTTACAAACCTATTTTTCTGCTAATATGAATATTTGCCAAATAATTCTGACAAAACTTTGATGCTCACTTTACCTATTTATAAAATCATATTATAACTGAAACCGCCTGCTGTTATTATTCCATGTCAGAATGTGCAAATTTTAAAAGGTAGAATAATAGGAAAATTCTTGCTCAAAAGTTGACACCAGAATGGTTGGAATTAAAACTTTAAATTGCCAGGAATTGTATATGCTCGTTCCCAGATGCCCTAAGCTTATCTTAGCTGGGTGTCCTAGTGGTGCCCAGTGGTGGAGGCAGGATTCAAGGCAACACTCGAATACTTAGATTCTATACCTGGAAATTAATAACAAATTTATAATTTTTTTCATATATGGAATCTAATTATTAGAGGGGTATCTTATATTTAGGGTTGTCTTATATTTGAGTGAATATGGTAACTGCTCAACAAATTTCTTCTCAGTAGAGACCTTGTTTGCCAGTAGCAGCCTGGGGCAGATTTTAATGGACAGATTTTAAACCCCTTGATATGAAAGGATTTTAATGGCAGTGCTGACAAAAACTGTAACAATACAAAGTACTTCAATAATAGAAAACTTCATTTGCTTGATTGCAAACTATCACTCATGGAAATAAAAAAAAATGATAAAACTCTGGATCGTCTGTTTCTCATTTACTAGCAACAGTGCTGTGATAGGAAGATAATTAAGATGAAATAATTTCCGTAAGAGGAAAAGGGGAAGTCTATGCTTCCATTAAGTAAAATAAGAGCTTTAAAGGGAAGAGGCAACAAGCAAGCTGGTGATCACTGGTTGTAGGCTCCTCAGAACAGAAACACCATTGATTTGTACCTTAAAAAGTCTTCCTATGGCTTCAGAGATAGAAAGTGAGGGTCCTAGAAAAAGAAAAGCTATTCAAACAGTTCAGTTTAAATTTGATCAACAATTTCATTCATATTCTTTTTAAGAGATCTGCAGTTCAACGAAATTGTAAGTTTTGGCATGTAAAGGAAAATCCTACTGGGTGCATCTACATGAGACACTTTACCATACAGTGGACTAATTGACCGCATGATAAACTGTCACCATCTACTCTTGCAGGTGCTTCCTGTGCAGTAAATTACTCTACTGCAAATGCAGGTAGCAAATTAACTGCACTGTAGCACATGTTTAGATGTCAATTTGGAACAAATTTGCTCCCTGTCAGTCCCACTACCGGAGGCCACCCTCAGGCTAGCTCCAGGGCCACAAGCCTCAGAGTGTCTCCAGCTCCGAGGCTAGGGTGGCTCTTTGCCTGCCCCCACCTGGCCTTTAAAACTCTGTGGTGACCCTGGGGCCTGTGCCACCTGCTGCCTCTCTCTGGCCACCAAATCCCATGGTAGTGGCCCTGGGCACTACCTAATCCCATGGTAGTGGCCCCGGGCACTCCAGCCACAGCACCCTACACAGACCCTGGCACTGGCCCCCAGACTGCCCACCTGCTTGCCTGTCCCATGACTCTGCACTGTGTGCTGCAGGCATCTGCCCAGGCCTGGCAGACCCGGACTCTCACCTGCTGCCCTTGACATCCATCAAAGGAGCCACACACTGGCATAATTCCCTGATGCCACGCTGCATCTCTGAGGCCTAACTGGTCCCAGGATGAGACCACAGACATCATTGCACTGTGGGGTGATGCCAAGGACCAGAGCCAGTTTACCCAGGTGCTTCAATACCCGCATTTATGAGGGCCTGGCAGGCAGCATGCAGAAACTTGGGCCCAACCAATCAGGGTGCCAATGGCACGTAAAGGTCAAGATCCTACAGACATAGTGGGACTGCTTCACCAACACAACCACTGGTTGGGGGCTGCCTATAGGACCATGCACTTTATGCAGCTGCTGGATCACATCCTCATGCCCCAGGACTCTGGGCAGAGCCTTGCCATGATCTCCAGCATGGGCGGCCTGTCAGAGCCTTCACCACAGTCTGGCATTGGCAATGAGATGTCAGTGGGGAAGGGACCCTCAGGGCAACAGAAGTATGTCCTTGCCCCCATCTTCGTCTACCAGCTCTGGCAGTTCAGGCCAGCACCTGCCCTACCAGCTCCAGGCACTGGTGGAAATGTGCCTGGCAGGGGTTCAGCTGTCCTGTGTAGGGTAACGTGACCAGGAGAGGAGTGGGTAGGTGGAGTCCCCAGTGAAGAGGGATGAAGGTCCAGCACCCCTGGTGTGAAGCTCTAACTTTCCACCAGGGCTGGCACGGTGGAGCTGCAGAAGATGTAGGCATTGTGGAAACTGCCAGCCCAGCCAGTGCTCTTGTTGATGAAGGTGCCCTGGCGGTTGTTGACAGCCTGCAGTGCAATGGAGTGAATGCCCTGCCAGCTGTAGCGGGGTGGTCACTGTGGGGTGGGCAATACACAGGGATGTGGGTCTTGTCCATGGCCCCAGTGCACTGGGGGAAGCCCAGAACTCCACCACCACCTCTGGGGGGTGGGGCATAGACCCAGAGCAAGTGTGCCCCAGCACTTCCTGGAGGGTTCTGCAAACCTCCAGGATGGCTCCTCCAGTGGTCATCTTGCCCATGCTGAAGGGTTGGCCAGTGTAGTATAGGCTGGTGGATGTGGCCTGCTTGAGCATGGTGATAACCAGCTGAGTCTCTGCAGGGAGGAGCAACTGCATGGTGGTTCAATTCCAGATGCTTCAATTTCAGGTTCAGGTGGAGCTAGTTGAAGAGCTCCTGGAAGGTGACCCAGGTCATCCAGAATGAGTTCAGCCATTGCTCATTATCCCAGATGCAGTGGATGACATGCAGCCACCAATCTGGCTAGCCAGGTAGGTCAACAGGCAATAGGGCTAGAGCCCTAGGGGCTCATGGATAGCACCCTTGGTGGTGTCTATGTGTGCATTGTTGGAATCCCTGCTGGGGTCTGGGTGGCAGCAGCATGGTAGCACAGGAACTTAGATGCCATGGACAGCCTTGCCATATGGCTGCGCAGCATGGAGCGGGGGGGGCAGGCAGGGCCAAGACTGACCTGGGCTAGTCACCACAGTCACCACAGTAGTGAAGCACAGTGAGCAGGGTTGAAGCAGGGGCCCCAAGTGTAGGTTGTCGCTCCCAGGGCCTAGGTATGGAGCAGCCATTGCAAGGTGGGCACAAGGTCTGGCACAATGTCAGAGAGAGCTGTGCCAGCATGCTGCAGGCTGCTCTGAGCCAGAAACACAGGTGGCCAGGGACACCACATGGGCCAGAGCCCCCAGCTCCCTCTGGCTGCTTAAGGGGAACAGAGCAGGGCCAGAGGAGGCCAGTAGCAGGCTACTGCCACGAAGCACAAATCTACTCCCAAATGGTTGCACCTGTAAATGACTGTCCAGGTCATGTTTATTACACAGTAAATTACTGTGCAATAAACCCATATAGCATTAATTGCACATGTAGACATGCTCACTGAGACATGCTACTACTAGAAGGCTAAGACAAAGATAATTTATTTTCCTAGGCTGGAGGACTGTAATTTTCATAGAAGTTTTCAAGGCATGAAAAATATAATTAAGTCCTTTTAAAAACATGAGATTCCTTTCAGCGTTGTGCAGGATGAAGGGAATGCTGTTCTTATCTTCTTATAAAATAACTAAAATATTTATTTGTGATAAATATACAGGAACACTGCATAAGCAATTCTCTTAAAATAAATTCCACATAACAGTCTTGCATATGGTAATATAAATATGTGTTTGGTCGCCTGAATACATGGGCATGGGCACACACATAAAGTACACATGAAATGTATAATCTGACAGATAAAAAAGCTCTTTTCATTATTTACTGTTGCCGATTCATGCAAGATGGAATGTGAATGAAAGTGATCCAAAGAACTGAAAGACAGTTAAGTGGTCTGTTTCATTTGAATAGAAAATATAAATAAATATTCAAAAAGTAACATTACCAGGTCCTTGGGGGAAAAAAAAATATGGTTCTTATCATGTTTCACTGAAGTTTTATGTATGTAACCCATTTAAAGCAAGAATTTGGCCTTTTATTATATGCTTTGAAAAGGGGTTTCAAAGCCTGAAAAAATATATATGGGGTCTCATTCTTTTACATAATGACTCACATGGTTACGTTATTCATCTGATCAGATCCATTAAGTCAATGGAACACATGACTTATATATGTAAGTAAATTTTCTTTCATGCATCAGCATTTGTATGATGAGAGACTTGTGAAATTGACTAAGTAATTTGTTTCCTTTCTTTGGAAGCTAAGATTCAAATTGTAGCAGTATCCTTGCTTTCTTAAGCACTAGAGTTGAAAACATTTGTTTTCAACAGGATTTTTTACCTAAATTAAGACCATTTTATGGTCAAATTAAAATCGTCATGGGATTTTTTTTTTTTTAAGAGGGAGGTTTTTTCTGTGTTTTTGCACCTTTTTAATAGCAAGAGATGTGCATTGAATTGATCTGTCACCAACCTTCACATCACAAGGAATTACCTTTCCAGGTTAGGTTTGCAAAGTCTATATTTTGTTACAAATAATAACAAAAACTTTAGAATAGTAATTGCATTGTCTATAAAATGCCTGAAAAACCTGAGGTGTGTGATCTGCCCTTTTAAATTTCACTCTCCACTGTAGCTCAGTTTGGCTGCAGCAGCATCTGGCTCCCAGCTCCTGCAGCTTCCCTGGCTTTTCCCTGGCTCCACCCACAGCCCCTCCTTCTCCCCAGCTTACCTGGCTTCCCAGCTTCTGACCCGGTCCTCCACCTGTTGCCTCCGGTCCCTAGTCAGTTGCTTACCTGGCCCCAGCCTTCTCCTCAGCTCCCTGGTTTCTGCTCCAGCCCCACCTTCCCCGGTCTTGGCTCCGCAGCTCCTCCCAGCAGCACTCTTCAGCTCTGTCGGCTCTCCCCAATTAACCTCAAGTAACCCCAACCCCAATTAACCTCAAGTAACTCCAAGCCCCAGTGACCCCGAGTAACCCCGGGGCACATTAACTTCAAGTAACCCCAAGGCCCCAAGTGACCCTGGGGCACCTTGACTTTAAGTAACCCCAAACCTCAATTGACCAAAAGTAACCCCAAAGGCACCTTGACCTCAAGTAACCCTGAGCACCACGTTATCCCAAATGCCCCCTAGTGTACACACACAGCCATAGAAGTGTGTTTGTGTATGTCTGTGAACTCATAGTGATATATGTGTAGTTTGTATGTATTTATATAATTTCGTATCATGCCCTCCTGTCTAACAGCATAATATTGAGATCTTGAATATTGATCTGAAGCATGTCAAGTCAACATGTTTTGCACAGAAATTGTTGAGTGCATAGTATGCATGCCTATAAAATCAGGCCCATCAAAGAATTTGAACACAGCATACCTCATTCATAAATAATGGGAAACCTCAGGTTTGAAATAAACATAAAAAATGTTCAGCTCAGCCATAATGGCAGGGGGTTCAGGGCATGTACAGTAAACAGCCATTTAGGCCCAAAACATTGTAGAAGAAAACTTGGTTGGCTTCACAAGCAGCTTTGGCTGTTGTGGATAGGTTGGGTTTTGTGGATCACCCACTTGGACTTAGCCACCTAAAAGTGTTGACTAAAATGCACCTTCGGAGCCTTCATCCTCTTAGTCCTGGCTCTATTCTTTAAGCAGTCCTGTTGGCTTATTGAAATGAGAAGGGCTATAGAGAGGAATGGAAAGGAAGGAAATCAATTTTCTAATAGGCTTGAAAACTGGTATTTTTTAACAGTTTAATGCCCCTGTTCTCTGTGTTTTTCTCCTCATCCTTGGAATATAATTTTTGTTAAAATTTTTCTGCTGGCACTAAAAGGAGGCAAACACTGAGACAGAGACATTGTTCATGTGATTTGCAAACAACTCTTCATGTACAACCAGAGCAGTTAGATTTGACTATGTATTACAACATTAGAGAGACCTGGAATCTATCAGGTAGAAAGGAATTAAGGAAATGAGAAATAATTGTAAAGCTGTGAGTCAACAGCTGTACCACATTCCTCTCCTGCCAGTGGGTGAGCAGCTCAGCTGCATATATTTATTAATACAAACCAGCCACTGAAGTAAATATCTCTGGGGATTGATCCAGCACCTGTTAAAGGCAATGTATATTCTTCTATGGGTTTTCAGGGGGCATTTACTTAGACCACTGATCCAGAAACAAAAGGATTAGAACTGCTTTTGCCCTAGTGGTAAAGGTATAATGAGTAGTAACGGTGTAATTTTTGTTGTTTGTTGAACTAAAGCAGAACATGTATTGCCTTTCAATGTCATAATAGTTTTCTGGTTAATGTCTACACTTGAAAATACTTTAGACTGACACTCAGACAGACACAGGCTATTAACACCCTTTCAAAGCAAAAACTAAGTAAAACTTAAATATAGTAGAAAATTATTATTAAATATCTCCTATTCCACTCATTCCACAAAGAGTAGAATAATGGAATGAATGCCAACATGCTTTGCTGTGTTAACTTTGATCACAATAATACACATGTCTTTCATGGTGACCATCTATCAGCTAAGAGAATTCACTGAAATCAAGGGCTAAGAGATACCTATCCAGGGAACAACACTCCTAGTTCAAAAGACTTTCAGTGTTTGGAGTCAGATCCTGAGGCACATAGTTTGTAAAGGGTACCCCTAGGTTTATCTGCATATCTGGGTTAATGCATGGGCCAGCTGGGCATGGGTGCTGCTCCCACTGTGCCAGCTGGGGATGGAGCCCATGGCTGTGGGGCAGGGTGCAGGCCAGGGGTGGGGTTGGTAGCCGGGTGGGGTAGGTGAAGGGTAGCGGGGAAAGGGGGATGTAGCAGCTCAGGTAAAAGTGCAGAGGTGCCTGGGGTGTCAGATGTCTGGTAGGTCACAGTGTACCAGAACTCTACTGTGTATATTTAGTCCATGAGTTTCTGTACCTACTACCTAGGAGGCTGATGAAGTGCAGTTCATAGGCCCAGCTCTGAAAAGTGGTTCATACATTCAAACAAGCACCTAACCTCATCACCAGAACTGAAGCCAAATTTCTACAACTCAAAACACAAAACGTGCCAACTATCTTCAGTACCCCCATGAACTGCACACCAGAATATATCAAAGACAACAAAATCCAACTACCTGTGGGGGTACATTGCTCACAAAAAAGACACTCTGCCCCCAGTCTCTCAGGCCTGACCCTGAGAGAGAACAAATTACAATGCAAACCACTTTTCAGACCTGGGCATATGAACTGCACTTCATCAGCCGCCTAGGTAGTAGGTACAGAAACTCATGGACTCAATATACACAGTGGAATTATGGCACAATGCAACCTGCCAGACATCTGACACCCCAGACACCTCTGCACTTTTACCTCAACCCCCACCCCAGCCTGTCCCTCCCCCCCGACACCTCCATTTCCATTTTCACTGACTGGCTTTCCTGCCTGCATTGCAGGCCAGGCCAGTCTCTGCCTTCTTTACTATTCCTTCAATCCAGGACCAACTGCAGGTACTTCATCAGCCTGACAAAGTGGTTTTCAACCCAAAAGCTGGCACCCTGGGCAGCTAAGCTAAGCTCACCGGGAGCCTCACAAATGCGCTGCAACCAGCAAGCGTCAGGCCTGTCAAAGACGTGACAGGTCTGGGCATTCCCCAGCCAGGACTTTGTGCATATGTGCCTCAGAGGGAGGTTATGGCACCTCCTACCCACCTTTCACCAGGGGATCATTGGTCCTGGCATTTACGGGCCTGCTGTGCCACCAGCAGTCCCACCAGGCCTCCCTACCCTGGCATGGTGCAGTTTTAGTGGTCATGCCCAAGAGCTGGGGCTTCCTCCTTCCCCACAGCCCCCAATCCCATACCTCCAAGTTTGTCCTGGCAGGAGAATGAGCTCAACAGTTCTTTCCCTGCTGGCTGGTGATGCAGTTACTGCCCCCTCCAGCTGAGAGCAGGGCATTACTTGGCTTTAAAAAAAAAAAAAAAAGGAAATTGGTGCAGATGGAGTGAGGAGGATGGCACTCAGTCAGTCTGCAGGTGGAGCTTGGGGAACCCCAGCAGCAGGAAGTTCACCTTTAGGAACACAAGCTGCTCCACCAATGTAGGATCCAAGCAGGTGCAGTGGGGTGTCACAACATCCCCAGCAATGCTGAACACCCTCTCACTTGGAACACTGGTCAGTGGACAGGACAGGTGCTGCCGGGTAACCGTGGCCAGATCCTGCCACATCTGCCTGTGATTTGCCCAGTAGGCCAAGGGGTCACAGTCCAGTGGCTCCACATCCTCAGTGAGATAGGTAGCCACTGAAGCTTTGGCACTACCTGCCCGAGGCTGGGGTCTGGTGCGTTTGGACTCCAGCATTGAAGACATGCCCATGGCACACATTGGCATTGGCTGGCATGGAGGAGACTTGCTGGTGCTGGCTCCAGTGCTGGTGCTGGGAGTGCTGGCATGGGAAAGTGGATCCCACACTTCCACATCCGCTTGCCTCTGCACTTCAGCCTTCCTGACTTTGTTCACCAACACCTGCATCCAGTGATCAAGGGCTTGGGGGCTGCCAGTGCACATGCTCCCCTTCACCCTCAGGTCACACATGCCTGCCATCATGTGGACCGTACTGGACTGCAAGGGATCCAGCCATCTCCTGATGTCCTCCTTCAGCTGTCTCACTAGTACCTGCACATCTGGTGAGAGCATCCTGCCCCAGCCAGGAGCATTGATCCCCTGGAACTTCTCCATTTGGTTCTCCAGTTTCCTCACTAGTGGGATCACCTGGCTGAGGAGGGCATTGCCAGTGCTAAGGGTCTTGGTGGCCAAAAGGAAGGGCTTGAGGACCACCACGAACTGGGAGATGGTACCCCACTCAGCTCTGTTCAGGGGGCTGCTGATCCCAATCTCCCCAAGAAAGGCCATCTCATGGATGGCCTTCTGTTGCTCCACCAGCCTTTTGAGCATCAGGTATGTGGACTTCCACCAAGTCTCCACATCCTGCATGATTATGTGCTGTGGATGCTCAGCTCTGCCTGTTTCTCCCTCAGCATCTTGCCCCCCTTGATGCTGCAGTGAAAGTAGCCCACCACCTTCCTGTATTTTGAAATCAGCTGGCTTGTAGCAATAGTGGTGGTGGCGCCGTCACTGGCAGCCCTGTCCCCCTCCAAGGCATCCCTCACTATTAGGTGGAGCTTGTGTGCCACACAGCGGATGCCAACAAAGTTGGCATGACGGACAGCCTTCACCATATTGGCCCCGTTTTTGATGACCATGAACCCACGGGTGAGCTCGGCCTGCCCAATGAGCTACCCCTGCACCATGAGGTTCATGGCCCCCATGATCTCCCTTGCCGTGTGGGACTCATCTGGCACCTCAGTTTGGAGGAGAGTACACTGACGGCCTGACTGATTGCACCAGTGCTCTGTGAGGGAGAGGTAGGCATGATCGCCACCCTGGCTGCTTCAGATGTCAGAGGTGAAGTTCAAGTCTACCTGTGGCTCTGCCTTGCACAGCTCCTCCCTCAAGTATTCCTAGCACACCTCATACAGGGAGGGCAGCACCGCCCTGTTAAATGCGGTGTGTGTGTGCACTTTGGAAAATGGGGCCAGAATTGCTATGAACTGCCTTAACCCTCGTCTCTCAACTAGGGAGAAGGGCTGGTTATCCACAGTTAGCATCTCCCCAATGCTCTGGGTAATCTTGCTCGCCTTGGGAACATGCCCCGCTTTCTGTCCACCTTTCCCCCACTGGTCCAGGGTGGCCTTCCCTTTTGCCACACTCACATTGGTGCCAGACTGAGTAGGAAGAAGGGCAAGGGGATGCTGTCTCCTCAGATGCAGCAGCATCACTGTGGTGGAGAAGTGTCTCATGTCCTTGCCACAGCTCATGTGCCTTTGGCAGTGCTGGCAGATGGCAAACCTGGGATCATCTGCCAGCTCAAAATGCTCTCACATTACACTGTGTCCCCGCTTCTGGGTTGAGGGTGAGGATCCTGCCTTTTCCCACTCCTCAAAAGGCTGAGGATGAACAGCAGGAGGAGCTGCCTCAGCTGAAACACTTGCTTCCACAACCTCAGCCTCCTCCAAGGTGCTGCTTTCTGGAGGAGACCTGGGTCTAGGGGAAATTTGAGGGGTGCAGAGCACAAACTCTGATTCCCTCTCAGTCCCCAGAATTGCTTGAGTCAGCACGCTCAGCATCCCTGGTTCTAGCTCCAGCTTCTCCTCTGGCAGTGGGAGGCTCATGTTGAGAGCTGAAATTGGGGTGGAGGAGACAGTGATTCCACTGCTGGTGCCCACTTCTGGACTGAGCGGAGGTTGTGCAGTTACAGGGACATCAGGAGCAGACACTGCTCCCACCTCCTGGCTTCCACTGGCAGCACTGATGTCATGGCTGCTTGGGAAAAGAATGTGTCTGTGTTTGGGGGGAGTGGGAGGTTACAGCTCTAGCTCTCCCCCACCCACTCTCCCTCCCCTTCCAGAAGACCTGGCACCTGCCTTTCCAGAACGCTTAATATTGACCTTTCCTGTGCTGCAAAAGGTCTATGTCTGTGTGTGTGAATCCTTTTGTATTGTGCGTTTTATTCCCTCTGTTGCATGTGTGCACTGGCCTCTTCTTTGATTCTTTGCTTCAGTGTTAAAAGTTATATAAAAAGTGTGTGCTGTCTGTCTGTCTTCTTCTATGAATATCTGATTTTTCTTTATATTGTGTCTGTCAGTGTCTCTGTGTCTGTGTGTGTACATGCATGCAAGCAATCTGTGTGCCTCCCTGCACAGTGATGGATCACACTGGCGGGGAAAACACAGTTTTCTTTTTTAAAAATTTCCAAAAAGAAAAAAAAGAGCAAATATAAATTCAAAGAAATGAATTGAAGAAGAAGAAGAATAGTAATTGAATAGAATAGCTAAGCTAAGATAAGCTAAATCCTACCCGATCCTTTGTAACAAGAAAAAGGAGCAGGTAAGTTCAGCTACTGAGTACAGCCAGCAAGCTGCAATGCCTCAGTCTGAGCATTCCTCTCTCTCACAGTTCCTAACAGGGAACAAGCTGGGAAAAAGGCACAGCATGCCTCCAAACAAAGGCTTTTATGCTGTTTCTAGTCCCACCCCACACACGCTGTCATTGGAAAGGCAGCCAGGGAGAAATCTTTCTCACTGGCCACCTACACATGTCAGTCTCTCCCCCCCTCCCCCCCGCAACTCTCCCTCACTCTCCCTCCCTCTTCTAACTTTTGGTTAAGCTGACCAAATCATCCGAAGCATCCAAAGCATTTCTGAAGCACTTCAGACGCTCCGAACCACTTCAGACAGCTTAACTGAGCCTGTGCTTTGATCCGGACATGCCGCTTTGGATGCCAAAGTGTCCAAAGCAGCCCCAGATCCGAAGCATAATCCGAAGTCTTGCACAGCCCTACTATTGACTCATACTCACATTCACTCAAGGGACCAGCCCAATGGAGCAGATTTTATCACTTTACAATTACAATTTAATGCAATTTTTAACAATGGTCCAGGGTGTAACTTCATTCTACAGGGAGTACATTCCTTAAGGGTTTAAAAGTATAAAATATAAAATACAAAATGCAAAATACAAAAGTTAAGGCAGATAAAATATAAAAATGCACTGTGAGAAATATATAAAAAGGCAATGTGAGGTAAGTGAGTTAGGTTAGCACCAGGATATATTTACAGTCTTTGAAGTGGACATTTTAGTTTTTTTGTTTTCTTTAATGACAATTACCTCAATTGGTATGCAGATGTAGTTTGTAGGTTTCTCCTACTGAAAGCCACTTCAGCTGGCTTGCTCTGAGCCTTGCTACATCAATGCAATGAGTGTACTAGGTCTCTGCCAATTCTCAGAAAGACAAATAAATGCACAAAATGGGGGGTGCAGTCAAGAAGGGGCTTCACTGACCTTTCAGTGAAAATATTTTGCTCCATTCCAAGGACTCGCTTTTGAAGAAAAAAAAAAAGACCTAAGTGAATAAATACATTTATGAAAGTGCCCAGTAGCTTTCAGTGTTTAACTAGAGATAACTTTTTTAGGAGCAGATATATTAAAAGTGCTGAGCTCCTACCATCTGAAAAATGAGTGCTCTTGGGTGCCCACCAGCAAACTCCTCAGAGCCCCTGGAAACTTCTGATAATTTGAACTTTTAGGGGCACAAGAAGCAACATCCACATACATAGATAGACTCTGCACAGGATTCTAATACTCTGGTAGCCCCCAAGTATATGCATTTCTCTGCCTCAATTTTCTGACTCTAGAACATTCTGTGGACTGGAGGACTGGCATCTAAGGTGGCCCAAAACACTTCAGATTTCTCCCAACTATGGTATTTTTAAATTAATTTAGTCAAATATTTCCAAGAATGTTTTTTTCCCAATTAGCACTCCCATACAACTAGGGGAAAAGGAATAGGCTTTGTTTAAAACAGGTCTGGTCCAGTTCAGCAGTAGTTGTACTAGTAATACGATGTGAGCAAGAGCATAGGTTTACATTTTTTCATTTGATTGCGGGTTGATTTTGTTTTATTGGAAATTATTTGATTATTATTACTATATTATTACAACATGCGTCTTCAGAGTTTTGTACTAATTATAACTAATTCACACAAATGGGGGTGAGGGGCAGTATATACCGCTTAAAAAATGTGGTCTTCATACAAAACTAAAATATTCAACCAAGCGCTGATTCTTGACTACTCCAGTAATATAAAGTATTCCATAGGAAGACTTCAATGTGTTTCATTGGGTTATGTGTTAATTTTCTATCACTTTAAACCCTAGACAAAGAATTTTTAAGCCTGTCTAGACCTCAGGGATTTTTTGGCTCCTTGAGAACTGTTCACAATTAAATTATCTTTTAACCCTAGTCCTAGCCACATAAGAACCCTTGCTGCCAACCTTCAAAACAACTTCTTTCATCCAGCCACATAATAAAAATCACACTGCAGCATGTGTTGTAATCTTTTTTCTTTTCTTTTTCTTTCCTTTTCTTTCTTTTCTACTGGTGAGAAAGCAAAATATAACTTGTCCTTGATCTCAAGGTAACAATAAAATGCATTATAAGAAATCAAGCAAAACACAGATAGTGTCTATATTGTAAAAAAGGAAAAAGGAAGACTCAGGGAATTGCATATATATTAGACTGATTTATCTAATCACTCCCCTCCAGTACTAGTGCATATTTTCAATTAATATGAAAGTACCTATAGGATAACATGATGATAAGTAATGGCTAAATTGATTGTCTATCTGTAAATCATGGGTAGACAACCTGATTTTCTTTTATGACAAGGTGATGAGCCTTGTGAATTGTGAGGAAAGGGCAGAAAAAAATAGTGGATGTGACATACTTCCACTTCAAGTAAGGCTTTTGATACTATCTCCCACAATTTTCTCTTAAGCTAAGGAAATACAATCTTGATGAAACTACTATAAGGTGCGTATAAAATTTGGCTGGATTATTATATGAAAAGAGTTCCCCAGCAGCATTCCCCAAGAATCTGTCCTGTCTGGTTCTGTTCATTATCTTCATTAATGATCTGGGTTAAGAACAGAAATTACACATAAACTAGTACAAGTGATTGGAAACCAGTTCAAATTTATAACACAGCAGGGCTAGGGACAGAAGTTAAACATAAACTGCTTTAAGTGATCAGAAACTGGTTTAAACTGTAACAGGACATAAATTCAGTGCAGATAAACCAGTTTCAAAATGGCTAAAACTGGTTTAAGATAAACCTGGTTGAATGTAGTATCACATTTAACTGGTTTGGGTTAAACCAGTTTATGGAACTTCTGTCCCAGACCCCTTCCTGGTTCAAGTTGAATCACAGACCCTCAGCATCTCAGCATTCTTTTCAGCCCTGGGCTGGCCCCAGAGAACAGGGCTAGCCCTGCACCTTTCCTCCTTAGCCTGAGCTTTGGCTGGCTGAGAAGGAGATAGAGACTGCAGCTGAGAGACAGCAACATCTGCCTGGCTTCCCCCTGCCCCCCCCCACCTTCGCTGCTCACTGCTCAAGCATGGATCTCCCACTCTCCCACAGCATGGACCCCAGCAGCACAGACCCCAGCCAGCATCTGGTCACAGTCACGCCACCCCCATGCTGGCTAATGCTGAGAGGTGTCTATGTCTGCATGTCTCCAATTTCAGTGTGAACAAAAGTAGACAGAACCATGTCTTCTTAGGTCTTTTTAGAGCTAATCAACAAGTCATTTGGTAATGTCCCTCTGTTCTTCCTTAAAAATACTTTGCAAAAAGCGGTTTAAGAGCCTGAACTAATAAGAGACAGGCTTTGTTTTCTTGATGGGCTCATAAGTTTTGTGTTCTCATAAGTTCCCTGTTGGTTACTGGCTTGCTGTCACTGGTCAACATGGGAAAGAGAGAGGTGTGAGAAATGACCTGGTTTGCAATACATGCAGTGCCTGTCAGTTTGCTGAAGACAATATGAAGAAGCAGGAAAAGGGAGATTGAAAAGCCCAGTATCATCAACAGATGCATGCAGTCCATACATACAGTCCTCCCTTGACCAACCCTGTGCCTCAGAGTGCTAGCTGGTGGCTGGGGACCAGGGGATGGCAATACTCACCACCCCTTGAGCAACAAGCAGGTGGGGGGTGGGAGGAGGAAGCCTGGCAAGGGCTGCTTCCCCTTCCCCCTCCAGGCACACTCTGGCTGGGGACTGTGCAGGCCAGGGTGAGGGGTTAAGCTCCTCCCTAATTATAGCATCCTGCTGGGGCCTGACCACACCCCCTCTCAGCTCAGCACTATGGAATGGAGGGGAGGGCTCGCTCTAGTGACCCCTGGCTTCTAGCCTGAGCCACTGTAGGCATGTGCCTGCATTTCCTGAATCAAAAGTGAATGTCTATCCACTTGCACATTGGTTCAATCTTTGCACGTTAAACAAACCAATTGTTGCCTGAATCAATTCAGGCTTGGGCTTTTTAAATGTCTAGCCCTAGCCCAGAAGTTCAGTTTACATAAACTGCTTTCAGAATGGCCAAAACCAGTTTAAGATAAACCTGGATGGACATAGTATCAGACTTAACTGATATACACAAATTGGTTTATTGAACTTCTGTCCCAAATCCTCAAGGCTATGACTCAGTGCACACTTAGGAAATGTACAGATGATACCATGCTGGGTGGGGTAGCAGACACTTAAATGCTCTCTATCTTTTAGTTTAGATTATTTAGTCTATAGAATGGGAGAGTGAGGGAGGAAATATGATAAATCCTGAAAAAGAAAATAAATGAATGTTAAACAGAAGATAGCAATCAACTGTTCTGTCCACACATAGGACTGAACAAGACGTTATTGGGTAAAATTAAAAGAAGAATGATTTAAGGTAGAATTAGGATTTCTCTTTTTTAATTTTGAGGGAAGTTATTGTGAGATATTTGAAAGTATTACCATATTTACCTGAATCTACAATTACCCTGAATTTAAGTTGACCCTCCTTGACTCCTGCTTATGCCTGCCCCCATTCCAGCCTCAGACCTCCCCTGTCTGCCTTGCTCTCCCTCCTGCTTCGCCTCCTCATTCTGTGCTTCTATCTTCTATTCCCCACAAGCCTTTTCTCCCCACTTCCCCCCACCTTACCTTTGCTTGATGCCAATAGGCTCTATCCCTGTTCTAGCCTGGGGCACAAAGCATGGCCCTAGCCTGGCTCCCATAGCAGCCATGTGGGCTGCATATCACTATTACAGGACTGGGCTGGGCCGGTTCTCAGTACCCCAGATTTCAGCATGGATGAAACCTACTGGTGTGGAGCAAGGTTAAGGGGAGAAGGAGAGGAGCACATAGGGAGCAGAGGGTATGTGGGAAGGGGAAGAGTCTACAGGGGTGGAAAGTGCAGAGTGCCGGAGTAGTGGGGTCAGGGAGGGGACAGGCTGCAGCTGTGTCTATGGCCCTGATCCCAGGTAGGGGCTGGAGCCTGATCCACCACCTTCATACTCAGTTCTAAGACAAGGGACTTCCCACATTAAATGGGTGTGGGGGGTGGGGCTTGTCTTAGAATCAAGTAAATATGGTAGTTGAACAAGCACATGCAAAGCCAACCTTAACTTTTACTTTTTGAATCTACTCGTGGCAACCAATTTATAATTTTATTTTATGTTCAAATATGTTCAGAATTGGCCAACCTGGTAGTACTCTTATATACATCAGTGTTTTCAGTAATTTCTGGACAAATACTTGGACAAATACAAGTTATGCTCCTGACCAGATGATCTGTAGAGGGTATAGAATCTGGCATTGCTTTAAGTGTAGGTTAGAAAAAAAAACTATCTACTGTAGTTTGGACAGGAATAATTCTTCTTTGATCACAAGAGTGGGCTAGTTGTACTTTGGAGGTCTTTTCCTACACTTTATCTATTATTGTATAAAAACTACATCAGAAATTGGGCATTTTACTGCTGCTTCAGATGTCTATAACCAAAAGTCAGGTATCACTGAATTCTTGCAATCCCAATGCTGCCTATAATGTATTGTAAGGCCTAGGTCCCTTCCTGACTAAGGCCCTACTCACTGGTGGAGGTGGCATGGTGGGACCTGGAGTATGTCACCAGGGTCTCCTGGTAGCTGTTTCTTCTTTCCTGCCATGAGTTTCATCTTATATTAATGGGAGCCAGTTCCCCACACAACTGAGTGCCAGGTCAAGCACCCTAACCTCTCTGTGGGGCTCCAAACCTCCCCTGTATGCCACCCTAACCATTTTCAGCCTCTGAATTAATGTTGTTATCCTAACATTCAGGCCAAGAGGTGTTGCCATGTGTGTCTTACTCAATACAGCAGTCTTTGGGAGTAGCCTCTGATAAAGGCAGCTCTCTAGTCCAGCCCTCTCTCTACAGGGCCCTCAATAGCCCATTAAGGCTCAACTCAAGAGTTTTTTTTCCCTAAGAATAATTATTTAAATATGGTAAAATCAGTAACAATCAAAATTATAACTGGAAATGCCATCTGCTGCCACTATATGCAGTAGAGCCTTCCTATTTTAAGTCCATATCTCAGTATCAGTCTCTGTAACCTGGGGGGAGTAAGTCAGCCCTCTGACCCTTCACTGCTCCCTATCACATCACTAAGTGGTGCTTCCCAGCTGGCTGCTGCCCCTCCTTACTCCAGGCCCTCCTCCAGAGGGACTTATGGCCTGGAATACTGTCCCTCATGCTGGTCCTCCAGTTCCACAGGAATGGAGATCCCAGTGGTGCTGACACCCCAAAACCCAGACTCCTCCCCTTCTCAGTGACCTCCCCAGTCTGACTTGATCCTGTTTCCTTTACATTCTTTGTCACTGGAATCACCACTGCTCATCTCAATGTCCTGCACAGGTTGCTCTGGGAAAATGGTGCTCCTCCAAATGCTGTGCAATGCAGCCTGGTCAGCTGTCCCATCTCTGCCTGCCTTTTGATCCTCACTGAGGAGTCTCTCCAGGGCCGGCCTCCCTGGCATACCATAGACTCCTCTTGGAGGCCCATCACTTGAGCTGGAAGTGCTTGTCTACTAGTCTGATGTGCACTAATCCATAGGGCCACGCTGCTCTGGAAATGACATGCCAGCACTAGCTTGCTGCTCTCATGCACCACCTCCACTGAGGTAGGTGAGAGAAGTGGATTATTTCCTGGGGCTCTGCTTTCCCTTTCATACCCAACTCAAGTTGTCTAATCTTAGAGGCACCAAAAATCCCATGTTGCCTAAGTGTATATGCCAGTAGACATACAGAAAACCATCTAAATCCTGATGGTGCTGTTGCCCTGAGGGGTCAGGCCAACACTCAGGATCTCAATATTATGCTGTTAGACAGGAGGGCATGGTATACAATTGCACATGAATACATAAAATCAATTAAGCACACATACACTCACTAGGTACCTACACCCCTACTAGGCATACACACTCATACTAGCAACTCAGATACACACACATTCAAAATAACTAGTCTAGGTTCATGCACACCTATCACCAGTTAAGCCCATACATGCTACACACACCAAATTTAGACAGAATCAATTACCAACACCTGCACATCCAATATACATATGTGGATTACTAATTCATATACCACACACACACACAATAATATATATATATGTGTATATATGTGTATTCACTAATTCACACACATACCACACACCTACACATACACACAGGTGAGTTCCTAAGTTGGGTGTTGTGATGTGTATGTATGTATGTGCTTGGTGTACTTGGGATACCTGGGGAAAGGTTAAGGTAAGAAAATAGAAGTGTAGGGAGTGAAAGTTACTGGGACCAGTATTAGAACCAGTAGACTAGAAGGGCCTGGGCTGAAGAACTGAGGCTCAAGGGTAACTTTAGGTTAATTGATCTTAATTGATTAAAAGACAATGCCCAAAGCCTGCAGAACAGGGAAGCAATGCCGGCACAGAGGCTGGGACTGGAGCCAGAGCTATGGGGGAGCTGAAAAGGTAGGTGGGGAGAGGGAAAATGGGACCGCGGGGAGAGAGTAGGGGAGTGGTGGGTGGGGGGGGGGGGTGGGGGGGGATGACTACCGAAGGTGCGGAGGAAGCCTTAAAACAGAGAGACGGACAGCAGAAAATCACAGGAAAAGTGGCAGGAGAGACTGAAAGGTGGCAGGGCAGTGGGAAAGCAGAAAAAGGCAGCAGAAAGTCACAGGGAAACGGCAGCAGGAGCAGGGGGAGAGCAGAAAGTCACAGGAAAAGTGGCAGGGGAGACTGAAAGGTGCCAGGGCAGCAGGAAATCAGAGAAAGGCAGCAGAAAGTCACAGGGAAAAGGCAGTAGATGGCATGGGAAGCTGAAAGGAAGCAGGGACAGAAGGAAAGCAAGGAGAGGCTGAGAGGTGGCAGAAAAAGGGAAGATGGAATTGGGAAGAGATAGGGAAACTAGCGGGGGTGGGGGCTGGAGCTGACAGAGACAGAGAGAACGAGGCTGGAATTTAAGATAGGGAAGGGACTGGGATTCAGTAAAACATGACCCAACTCGGGTTTGCAAATGACAGTGGTTTTATTGAACAGGGGAGATGTTGACACAATGTCTTATTGGCTCCCTTGCACTCACACACACCCACACACCCACACTCACACTGGCAGTTAGAGAGGCCTGGTGCAGGGGCTGAAGTCCACTGAAGTCCAGGAGAAGAGAGAGGGGCAGAGAGAGAGAGTCCAAATTGTAGGTGGAGTTGTGCAGGTAATTTCTACCTATCCCAGGCTGGAAGTCGATCCTCGATGGCCAGTCAGGGTCTCCTTCAGCTCGATGATGTCCAGAGAGGGTCACCAGCAGGGCCTCTGCGGTGGATAGGTGACATGAAGCTGGTCTGGTCCGGATGGAAATGATGTTCCTACTGGATCTGTCTTCACTGCCCATTTTTATAGGGGCAGACCTTGTGTGACCCTAGTGACAGGAGGCATGCCCAGGCAAGGGTCAGCCCCTAGCATACTGAGCACGTGTACTCCATGCAGGGATGTGCAGTTTCGGGTGTCTGTAATGGTGGGGTACAATGGTAGGGTTGCTGATTCTGCAGTGTCTTTTGTCTTTCAAATGTTGAGTTCTTGATTCTGTTCCTGGGTGAGGTCCGTGGTTCCTGGGTGAATCAATGTGAGATGATGGCCCAGTTGTTACAGACTATTCAGTAGAGGCCTGCTACCATTGTATTTCAATCATTCCCAATCACTCTCATTCATTCAGGAACCAATTTACATGGCGGGGGGTGGGGGGGTGGGGAGAGGTACGTGAATCATACAGTTGCAACACAGGTGATGCCCAGGCAGAGGACACAAGATGGAGGCTTGACATACAAAGTGAAAACTTGACATTTCCTTGGTTCACTTACAAACCCAGGCCTAAACCATACAATATCCATATGAAACAATAAAAATCAATACAAAAATTATAATAATACAATATACAGCAGTAAAAATCAATACAAACCTAAAAATAATACAATATAAAACAGTAGATATCCAAAACCAAAAACTTGTTACCAAAGTAAAAATGTTAAAGCTGATCCTAAGTCTGAGCTCACTTATGCTTTTCTATAGGAAATAGTGAGAGAGAGAAATAAAAGCCAGAAATAATTGGGGAAGGGAAGGGAATGCATATCTATCTATCTATCTATCTATGGAGATATGGAGATATGGAGATAGATAGATAGATAGATAGATATGTGTGTGTGTGTGTGTGTGTGTGTGAGAATGTATATGTATATAGGTATTAAAAAAGAAAAACTGTGGGTTTTGCTACAGTGTCAAGCCTCTTAGATTTCATAGATTTCATAAAGGGCTGGAAGGGACCTTGTGAGATCATTGAGTCCAGCCTCCCTGCCAAAGACAGGATGTCTACAGGGATCAGATGATCCCAGCAAGATAAACATCCAAATACCTTTTGGATGAGTCCAGAGTAGATGCTTGCACCACCTCTGGGGGGAGTCTGTTACAGACCTTGGACACTTGGACTGTAAAGAAGTTTTTCCTTATATGGAGTCTGAATCTGCCTTCTTGAAATGTGTGGCCATTAGACCTCGTTATCCCTTGGGAAGCCCTGGTACACAACTATTCTCCCAGATCCTGATGCACCCCACTTATATACTTATAGGCAGCCACCAAGTTCCCCCTGAGCTTTCTTTTTGCCAGGCTGAAGAGTCCCATGTCCCTCAACCTCTCCTTATAAGGCTTGCTCTCTTGGCCTTTGATGGTACGGGTGACTCTCCTCTGGATTCTCTCGAGCATATCCACATACCTCTTGATGTGGGGGGCCCAAAACAGTACTCCAGCTGTGGCCTCACTAAGGCTGAGTAAAGCAAGAGGATGACATCCCTGGTTTTGCTTGAGATGTATTGGTGGATACATGCCAGAGTTTGGTTTGTTCTGCCAGCCATGGCATTGCATTGGAGGCTCATGTTCATCTTGCAGTCAATCAAGACCCCAAAGTCCCTTATGGTCGCAGTGCTAGTGAGTGTAGCATCGCTGAGGCTATAAGTATGATGCTGGGTTTTTTTCTCCTGAAGTGGAGCACCCTGCATTTCTCTATGTTAAATGTCATCAGGTTTAGTTCTGCCCACTTTGCAAGCATGTCCAGGTTGGCCTGTATCCCCAGCATGTCCTCCAGTGTTTCTGCCTTCCCCCATAGTTTAGTGTCATCTGCGAACTTTGCCAGTCTGCATCTGACACCCGAATCCAGGTCATTAATGAAGATTTTGAAAACGACCAGCCTGAGCACTGAGCCCTAGGGGACTCCACTGGTAATCACATTGATTTGTTCCCATCAACTAGTACCCTTTGGGTCTGACCCCAGAGAAATTCCCCAGCCATTGGACTGTGAGATGGTCGAGGCCACAGTTCCTAAGCTTGGTCATAAGGACATCATAAGAGACCAAGTCAAAGGCCTGCTTGAAGTCCAGATAAATGACATCAGCCTCATCTCTCTTGTCCAGGCAATGCATCACCTGGTCATAGAAAGTTGGTCAGGCAAGACCTTTCAGTAATAAAACCATGTTGACTGGCATTCAGTAGGCTGACTTCCGTTAGCCTGTTGCACATAGATAATTTTCTCCAAGATCTATCCAGGGATGGACATCAGAATGATAGGTCTGTAATTCCCTGAATCTTCTTTCTTCCCTTTCTTGAAGATTGGGACCACATAGGCTCTTTTCCAGTGTTCCGGTACATCACCCAAGCGCCACGAGCTTTCAAATATCTTGGCCATAGGTCATGCTATGATGTCCGCTACATCTTTTAAGATCCTCAGGTGTAATCCGTCTGGGCCCATGGACTTATGGATGTCAAACCTCTGGAGGAGTTCTCTCTCTTGATCTATGTCAATTGTGGGCCCATCTCTTGAGCCCTGATTGCTTTGTCTCCTGTCTGACAGCATGACTCCTTGGGTAGGTGGAAAACTGATACAAAATAATTGTTTAGGAGATTAGCTTTTTCTTGGGCATCAGATGTCAGCTGCCACATTTGATGTCACAGGGGGCCAATGTTGCTTTTGTTCTCCCTCCAACTTCCCACATATCTGAAGAATGACTTTTTGTTATCCTTGATTCCAGTGGATAGTGTGAGTTTGGTTCCTGCCTTGGCTTTTCTGGACTACTCCCTGCAGGTACAGGCCAGTGCTGAGTAGTTTTCCTTGGCGATGATTCCAGTTTTCCATCTGGTATAGGCTTCTCTTTTTTGCTTTAGGAGACCCAGAAGTTCCCTGTTGAGCCAAGGGGACTTCCCTACCTTCTGACTGCATTTCCTGTGGGACGAGATGGACTTCCCTTTCACTTTGAGGATTGAGTTCTTTAGGAACAACCATTCCTCATTGACATCCCTTCCTAGGGGGCCATGGTCCCTTAGTGCCTGACTGACCAGTCTCCTAAGTTTGTGGAAGTCAGCCTTCCCAAAACTGAGGATTTCTGTTTTACTGAACAGAGAATGGTCACTGTCACCAAGATTGCTCTCAATCTGCAGATCACTTACCAGATCATCCCCTTTGTCCAGAACCAGAACCAGAACCAGCAGTGCCTCTTTTCCAGTTGGCCCATAGGCCTCTCGTGTTAGGTACAAATGCAAGTGAGGAAGTTATGTGACCAATCAGACCTGGCTGCGTGCTCATCCCACAAGATGTCAGGGAGGTTGAAGTCTCCCATGATGATCATACAATGGGAACGTGTAGCCTTGGCCAGTTCCCTATTGAATTTGAGATCTAGTTTTTCTTCTTATAATAGACTCCTATGAGTCCCCTAAACAATTACTAAACAATTACCTTGCATGATTTTCCCCATGTTCCCCCCTGTATTTTAACCCAGAGGGTCTCAAGATGCCCTCTGTGATTAATTAATTCAGTTTGAAGGGAAGTTTACTCCTCCTTGACATAGAGAGCTACACCCCCATCCTTCTTCCCAACACTATCTGTCCTGTAGAGGGTCTTATACACCTATTGAAAAGTCATAAAAGGAGTCCCACCAGGTCTCCATTATCCCTACAAGGTCATAATCATTATTGGTCAGGAAAAGGGCCAGCTCCTCTTGCTTGTTAACCAAGCTCCTGGCATTTGTGTACAGGCAGTTGAGTCTGCCATGGGAAGCCCTAGGCTTCCTTATGTGATGGGTTGTAACCTTTCCTTGCACTCTCATCAGAGTGGGTTCCCTTGGGCTACCTAAGCTGTTACTGCTATGATTGGCATGATCTGGGCTAGAACTCTTGATTGAGTGCCCATCCCCCAGTGATCTTAGTTTAACGCCCTGTCAAGTAGATCAGAAATTCTGGCCAAGAAGAGCTTCTTTCCTTTCCAGGTGAGGTGGAAGCCATCCCTTCCCAGCACTCCACAACCTCTCTCACTGACATGCGGAATGTGGTCAAAGAAGCCAAACCCTTTGCGATGACACCATTGCTGGAGTCTTCTGTTCATCTCACTGATGCATCTATCCTTCTGCAGCCCATGACCTGTGACAGGGAGGACTGAGGATTTTGCAAAAGCCCCCAAGGCTCACCAAAGGCCTTCAGGAACATCTGAAAGCTAAAAAGGAGGTGTACACCCAATGGAAGGGAGGGGCCATCACAAAGGAGGATTATACCTCCATTGCTTGGGACTGTAGGGGGACTGTTAAAAAGGTTAAGGCAGAGACAGAACTAGGACTAGTGACCAGGATCAAAGATAACAAGAAGTCCTTTTTTAAATACACAGGGAGTGAAAAGAAAGCACTGGGTAACATGGGCCCCCTGCAGGACATGCTTGGCAATCTGGTGGTTGCACAAGATGATAAAGCTGACCTTTTTAACAAATTCTTTGCCTCCATTTTTCTGAGCAGGGACCAGGACATCCCTCCCACTTGTTACGTCTCAGCTCTGTGTTCTTGTGCAACCCTGGCACAGGACACAGCCTGTCTGACTCACAAGGACTCACCCCCCCCTCCCTCCCCTCCTCTACATAAATGAAACTGTTTAAGATGCAGTGAGAGACACACCTAAGACCCTCCAGATAAGGGTGACAAGAGTGAAACAACTGCCTTAGGTCTCATTTGCATCCGAGATGGAACCAGATGACCATTCATTTACATGAGAGATGGAGAACAGAAAGCCTGAAGCAGAGACTGCAGTGAATTCTGGGACCAGAGAAGAGGGGCGTGTCTACACACTGCCATATGGCAATGTTGCTAGGGCACCGTGCTTTAGTACTTCCTTTTCCATGTTCACACACACCCAGCTCAGCATTTATCAGACCAGTTCTAATCTGGATTTACTAAGGACTCCCCACCCGACACACACACACCTCTAAGTTTACTAGGCATCTTGGGCCGTACATTCCCCGGTCCCACTATTGGAGGCCTATTTAAACTTGGTGGATGGGTCATTTTCAACCCGGAGGGACAGATCCCCTCTCAGCCTTCTCTTGTGGAGGATGAACAGGTTCAGGTCCCGTAGCCTCTCCTCATAGGGCCTGCCCTGCTGCCCCCAATCATGTGAGTGGCCCTCTTTTGGGTCCTCTAAATGCTGTCTACATCCCTCCTGAAGTGCGGCACCCAGAACTGGATGCAGTACTTTAACTGCAGCCTGACCAATGTTGCACAGAAGGGGAGGATCATCTCCTTGGACCTGCTTGTGATGCATCTGTGGATGCATAACAAGGTGTGGTTAGCTTTACTGAACATGTCCTCACATTGGCAGCCCATGTTCATCTTGGAATCAATAATGACTCCAAAATCCTTTTCTGCCTCTTTTCTGACAAGAAGGGAGTTCCCCAGTTTTCCTCCTAATTTTTTTTTTTTTTAAATCAGAACAGGTGAAGTGAGACTGGTAACCTCATAATGATGCATCATTTTGTAATGCTTTTTGTTGAAGGGACTCCAGAGAAGTCAGGCTTTTTAAATAATCTGCAAAGGAATCATAGAATATATATAGTGGTATTACTTTAGTAATAGACATAGCAGAGAATACATGCACAAAGCCTTTACTGCAAACAAGAAGCTCTTTTCTGAGTGCTTTTAACTACTTAGTGGGTGCATCTACCTGAGACATTTACTGCAGAGCTAACTAATTAGCTCCACAGTAAAGTCTCAGTGTCTATACACGCAGCCCCATTAGGCTGCAGTAAACTAATAAATGCCACCGTAGGAGAATATTTGCAAATACAAGAAAATACAAGTACTATCCTGCAGCAAGGTTATTTAGTGGGCCGCAGTGCACATGTAGATGCTGATGGGGCTGGCTGAGGCATGAGGGCACTTTTGTGTGGGGGCCACCTACCAGATAGCCCCACACTGAAGCACCCACATGCCTCAGCAAGCCCCTTCACAGGATGTTGAGCTGGGTCAGAGCATCTCTGGGCTGGCAGGCTGAACTCCCTGGGTACCCTCCTGGCCAGGACTTCTCTGACCCTGTTTAATGTGCTGCAGTGCCAGGAGTACATGGTACCTGGAAGCAATAAACTCCAGTATGTAATGCATCAGAGCTTATTTAATAGCCATAAGTGCACATGTAAATGGGCCCAGTGTGCACTAAGAGTGTGCCTATTTAATATGAAGCCACTGAATATTATTCAAGATATTTTAATTTAAGAAGAAAAGAAATAGCTCTTAATTAAAGATCTTCTGTTTGCTTAGTAATGACTTAGTAATAATGAAGGAAAGAAAAAATAGGAATAATTCAGAGATTTTTAAAGAAAAAAAATGGAACTAATTGACCATTTAGGCTTAAAACAGATAACCAGTTTGATTCAAATTTGAGTGTTTTATCTCACAGCAAACACCAGATGTTTTAGATGGATAAGCCCATTCCTCTGAAGTACCTGTGAAGTATCTGTAGGGTTGACCTTAGGAAAAAAGGCACCCTCAGTTAACCTGAATTTTGGTGCCCTTTCTCTGAATTTAAATATGGAGTAGTTTTACCAAAAAGTTTCAGGAATAAAGCCCCAGGGGAGCTGATGGGCTGGATTGGGCAATTTGCTTCTTCATGGGCCACCCCACCTTGGTGCCTGAGCAATGGCGGGAGACGAGGGTGGTGGGCTTGGCTGGCACCACTCCTTCCCTCCTGCTGGGCAGAGATTGGCCAGGGTGGGAGAGGGAGGGGCACTGCTGTGCCCGCAGGTTGTTCACGTGCGTGTGTGTGTGCATGGTGCACCCGTGACTACAGTAATCTGGGCAATTGCCCACAGCGCCCACCTGTAAGGCTGGCCCTCAGTATCTAAATTAACACTTTCCTCAGAACAGTCATAGCTAATTCTAGTGAAGTGTCATTTAGGCCTTGTCTATAAACAGCTGTGCTGCATCTGTTTTGATGCAAATCATATCCTGAAACAAGCAGCACCAGATTAAATTCCTTTTTAGCCATAGTCTGATGCCCTGTATAGCCATGCCATTGAATTCATCAGGTGAATCCCACTAAATGTAAGTTTATTCATATCTATTCCAATAGATTGGAACAAAACTGTAGTGGTGATGTAGTAGGATTTTGTACCTATAGCTGATGAGAAAAAAAATTGCCATATTTTTTTTTCCCCATTATCAAATCCTTTTTGAGACAATTTCTTTTTTTTCTTCTTTTTTTTGGTAAAATAATCTAGATTTGAATGAAATTCTGTGCAAAAAGTCAAAATTGAAAATCCGACTTGGAAAAAAAACAGTTTCAAATTAATATCATTTCAATATCTATTTCTTTTTGCATTTCTTTTTCCTTATATATTATGTCAGCAGAAATTCAGTATAAATTGACATAACGTATTAAAGTTATGTCAAGATGACTTGACTAATCATACACTACACCTAATGAGGAAATCTAGAGAAAGAAATCTATAAAGTAAGATATAGTAGAATGTTATTTTTAAAATCACTAACTGTAGCTCCTCATTGAGGCCTGAAACATCTTATTTTCTAGATCAGTGTTTCATATGATTCTTCTAATGAAATAGCTTGACACTTTATCATCTTTTCTTGTCCAACTTGACAAAAGCTGACCACATTAATTAAAGAAGCAGTTGTTTTAAATATACCTAAGCTTAGCCTCGAATAATGTTTCTGATGACTGAATTGGGGTTATGTAGTGAAGAAAATAATTGTCCACAAGATCCCTATATTTGGTTGTTGAAGATGCAGGGTTTCTAGTCAATGAGACTTTAGGATTTAATATACTGTATGATTTAGAGAGATTAGAAATATCATGGAGAACTGGATTTTATCCTTCTGCCATAGAGTTCATGTATGATGTTAAGCAGTTCAGTTAGCAAGCACTTCTAGAAGTACGTGATTGTGTTCTTTGCTTCCTGGGTACCTTTGTCCCGACCCTGATATCTCACTTACAGAAATGCTTGACCCTCACATATGCAACTCAAATCAGTTAGGACTGTGCTTTGAAAATATAAAATCAAGTAGTCAGCTAGAATGGTAAATGCTAAGACACTTGTTTTACCCACATAGGCAACCAAAATTGGTGGATAGCTTGTCTTTACTTGCCATGGCTCAGTTCCCTTTCAGTAAACTAGGCATGTCTGTACTCTTTCACTTCATTCAGCCTTCTGTGAGAATATTGTAGTGAAAAGCACTATAGAAAAGTCCATGAGGAAATCAATACTTCTATCTTCAGAGCAGGGGTTTAGGGCCACACAGTGGACATGAATGGTGTTTGCTCAGAAATATCTTTGCACAAAGTAAAAGCTATAAGAAAGTTTTCAAAACTTCCCCATATTCTGTTAACTTCATTCTGAATACTTTTATTATAATGCAGTACACCATGGAATAACTTTATTTTATATTAAAATCCTTAATGAGATTCAAGCATTTGAGGTTTAAGTGTATGCTTGTAAAACATTTCTATTTTTGACCTTGTGATATTTCACATTTTGATTGGCTGGCATTTTTCATTCCTTCTTTATAGGTTAGCAAAGCTATAAACAAGAGGAGGAATGGACTAGCCAGCCAATTAACCACAGAATATGAAAAGGTCAAAGTAGAACAGCTCAAGAATTGCAGAATAAATGAGACTTTAAATTTGTGATATCTCATTCTCATGACAAAGATTCTAATGAGTAGAGAAAATGGCTCAACATTAATCCCATCCTATGACAAAGACAGTAAGAAACATGGGGAACTGGTTTAAACTTAACTTTACCCTCTTTCTTACATGTTTATGGTTGTAATCTTACAGTCCTCTTTAGCTGATGTTCAAAGATATTTATGGTTTAGAGGAATTATTCCATTTTAATTCAGTAGACATCAAGGAGAAACTTGTTGCATTTCTCTCTACAGGTTCTATATTTTAATTAAATCAGGAACAGCATACTTGTAATTTATTAGATTAAGCTATATAATCCTTCACATGCACAATCAGAGGGATAATGCCTGATTCCACAGTGATCCTGGATTCACAAGTTTATTTTTTCCCTTAAATTCAATGGGCCAGTATCACAGGGCACTAAGGTGCCTGCTCCTAAAAGGGCAGAAACTGCCTGGGGAGAGCCTAAAGAGACAGACAGAAGCCCAGGTACAGGTTACCAGGGCAACAGGCTAGCGAGTAAATTAGCCTGCACCTGCACCTGGTCAGCTGACCAGAAGAGGCAGGGCCCATATAAATCCCAGGCTGGAACTAGAGAAGGCAGTTCTCTGCCAGTGGTCAAAGGGGAAGGAGCCCTCCTAGAGGAAGTGAAGGGAAGAGGCCTGACTAATTTCTGCTCCTGGTAATGTTAAAGGGCAGAGTACACCTTATGCAGTTTGAGTTATGGTATAGCCTTGCAATTTTAACTTTTGTTTATAATGCTGGTGGTTTGGGCTGAGGCTATTTGGAAAGGAAGAGGCCTCATTAAGAGGGTGCAGTGTTCGGGAGTGAGCAGACCCTGGCGCCAGAGAAGCTGCAGTGTTCAGGGGTGAGCAGACCCTTGTGCCAGTGTGGGCACAGAGAGAGATGGGGCTGCAGAGAGCCCTGTGACAACCTGAGGGCTGAGTGAAACCAAGGCCTCAGAGGGACGTTGTGTCAATACCATCTGCGAGGCTTGAGGCATGGTAAAGGGGTGGTTTGGAGTCATGCATATAGCCCATAAGGCTGGGAGTGTTCTGAGACGTCCTATTTAAAACAGGATCCAAAAGGGGTCCAGGAACCCATGGGGTTCCACGCGGTCTATCAGGGCTATGTTCAATTAGACATGAAGACAGCCTCCCTATTTATTATAATTACATCAAGACATGGCGGGCAAGAACAAGGGTGCCCATTGGGTCAAATTGGCATGGTCAAGGGGCCCTAGGGGTCCTACAGCCATCCCTGGGGACCCCATCCCATGACAGCCAGATTATCAGTTGGTGAAAAGCAATTTAACTTCACTGTCCCAAGGTACAGCAACATAGGATCAGGCTAAAGTTTCAAAATGCATGTGCAAGAAATTAAATAATTGATTGGAATTGTAGTAAGGAGGTTGCCATGACTTAACTGGGCTCCTTGTATTTTTGGATGGACCCATTCTCCACCCATGCCTAACTTTTTATTCAATGAATGATTTCCAACCCTTTCTTCATTGTGATGCAGTCTAAATAAGTGCAGTACTATGAGTTCACGTTCCTTCTATTGCAGAAGATGCACTACAAATAACTATAATGCTCACAACAAGGACTCAGCTTCTTTCTAGCCCCTCTCCAAATCAAAGGCAAAATGATGATTTAATGCTAAGATAAAATGTATTAGGGAGGTTTTGAGGCCACTGATAAACAGGGATCTGGGTTTTCAGTTTCCCATGGAAAAACAGAGAAAACCACAGATATCCTGGTTTTTATTGGAGAAAACGTGGATTTCCCTTCTTAGCAGAGAAATCCATGGATTTTCTACTTTTCCAAAGAGCTCTTGCAGGCTGGCACAGCTCAAAAAGAATGGAAGGGGGGGGGGGGGGGACACAGGAAAGCGGCAGGGGCTCTGGACCAACGGTCAGGCGGCAGTGGCTACCGATCCAGTGAAGACTGCTGCTGCCTACAAAACCTCCCACTGCCACCACCGTGGATCCAGGCTCAGAGCCATGCCCAGGCTGCCTCTCCCACCTGGGACTGGTGCTGGGTGCAGTTCTGCCCAGCACTGGACAACATTGCTGTTGCTGCAGACTGAGACTCCTCATCTGGGGCACAGATCCAGGGGCCCGCACCCCCAGGAGGGCTGCTGAGCTGTGCCAGACTCCTCCCAGGGGTGCAGGCCCCTGGATCTTGAATGCTGGATGAGTGGAGGCTGCCACTACTGCCTGGGACAGGTGGCAGCAGCAATTTTCTCCAGTGCTGGGTGACAGGGAAGCCTCCTTTCATCTCGGGGACAGATCCAGGGGCTTGCACCCCCAAGAGGTCTGCCAGGATTTGCCAGGCTCCTCCTGGGGGTGCGAGCCCCAGGATCTGCTCCAGATGAGAGGAGGCTCAGGCTGCGACAGCAGCAATCTTGTCCAGTGCTGGGTGCAGCCCACGCCCAGCACCAGTCCCAGGTAGGAGAGGCAACCTGAGCCTCCTCTCATCCGGGGAGCAGATCCAGGGGATCACAACCCCAGGAGGGCTTCTTGACTGTGCCAGACTGCTCCCAGAGGTGTGAGCCCCAAGATCTGTGTGCCAGATAAGGGGAGGCTGATGCTGCTGTCTGGGACAGGCAGCAACAGAAATTTCCTCCAGCGGTGGGCACAGCCCACTGTTACCAGATTTGCCCATCACTTTGGGGTACGCTCATTTATTAGGGATATGTTTCTAGGGTCTTTATAATTCTATCAATGTGCTGCTTGTGTACTGGTGTTTCTATATGGAGCTGTATAACTCTCTTCTGCAAGGGTGGATGTCGTATACTTAGACTTCAGGAAGGCCTTCGATACGGTATCCCACCCCATACTGGTGAACAAGTTAAGAGGCTGTGACTTGGATGACTACACAGTCCGGTGGGTGGC
>NW_005841860.1:3976583-3981602 GCF_000455745.1 Alligator sinensis | reverse complement strand
ACTCTTTCCTGCTTATGCAGGGGGTCGGACTCGATGATCTATTGAGGTCCCTTCCGACCCTAACATCTATGAATCTATGAAAGTCCTCACCCACAATGGAGCTATCTTGCAGGACTCGGTTTCAATGCAGCTGGGTTCCTCCAGTCACCAAATCAGTCAAATACACAAACACACACAGGTTAACCTGACAGACCTGACCCAGCTGGGTTGATCAGCATGGGCAGGCTGAGACCCTCATATGCCAGGAATCAGTTCATTAAGGTAACAATAAACTGCAGTCAGACACAAGCACACAAGTGAACAGAATACCTCTGAATCAGGCTGGGTGTCCAGGTGACACCCTCATGGACCAGCATTCAGTTCATAAAGGCACGTGTGAGCCAAACTGGGTCAATCAACCTGTACAAGCTGATCCCCTTTATGTGTTTCAAACTCAGCATGTCCCAATCTTTTGCCCTAACTGTCCTAGTAGTGGTAGCCTCTTGATGAGCAGACCCCACAGTATTTCTGGGCTTCACAGGGATCTTTAGCTTAGGTAAAAGAAGCGTTGCTGCACAGCAAGTATGGAAGGAGAAGTAGAGAAGGAAAAATAGCACCAGTTTGACTATAAAAGTTATTTATTGCTGAGTATATGAAATGTATAATGGTACTAGTAATAATAGACATGCAAAGAAACACAATAAAAACAATTACAATACTACCCTTGTTTCACTAAGTATTTGGGGAAACTTAGCTCAAGCTTAACTAATCCAATTCAGGTTCAGAAATCTATGACTAGAGAGAAGAAGAGAAAAAGAGAGGAATTGTGAGCTGGGGTCTCACCAGTCCAAGGCACTCAGGTGCCAATGCTGACAGGTAAAGTTCTTAGCACAATCCTTGAAGGGAGATGACCTGTTTCTTCCAGCTTCTTGAGAACAATAGTGAATGGTGTCAGAGAGATTTCTTCTCCTGAAGCACACAGGTTGCTGCTTTTTTTACAGATTTTTATACCCTCAGTTCAGCTCCTTCAAAGCATTATTTTAATTGTGTAAATAATTGTCTTTTCTATTGACAAGGGATTATCTGGTTTGGACCATCTCGAGAAACTGATCAACAACCAGAAAAAAACATAAGGTTAAGGAGTAACCAGACACTTAGGAGCCAGCTTGAAATTCTTATGGATAGCAGATATACTGGATGGGATACCTCATTTTTTCTTCAGAAACAATAGATAGCTTGCAGCATCAGGGTGTTGTATTTTTACCTGTTGTGAATAAGCCTCAGCTTGTCCAGATCTTACTGTAGTCTTTTAATAGACTTAAGGGGATTACTTGGAGTGTTCATAAACTTGTGGGGAGACATCCACCAGTCATCCCTGGAAAAGTATGACAGCATTTGTGGTCAGGACTCCAACAGGCTGGGCACTGTGATGAACCCTTTACCTTTGTTCAAATGTTGCCCATACCCCCTCTGACTCAGTCTCTTTGCCTCCCCTAACCTGGTGACCAAGTTTTAGTCAATCAAGTTTAAATAGGTCTCCCATAGTGGGACCAGGGAATGTACGGCCTGAGATGCCTATTAAACTTTACTTCTTTTTAGTTCCAGTTAGGTGAGGTATGTGTGTAGCGGGGAAATGAAAAAGTGCTTTGTAAATCCAGATTAGAATTGGTCTGATAAATGGTGAGCTGGGTGTGTGTAAATGTGGGTCGATTATCATTTGGAGCACACATTCCCCATCATGCAGTACTCCTCTGCTTTTCTGATCCCAGAATTCAGTGCGGTCCTTGCCTCAGGCTTTCTATTCCCCATCTCCCATTTAAATGAGTTGTCATCTGGTTCCATCTCGGATGCAAATGAGAGCTAGGGGAGTTCTTCATTCCTGTCTCCCTTATATGAAGGGCTTTAGGTGCGTCTCCCACTGCATCTTCATTGTCTTTCATAATCAGTTCTTGTTTAGGTAGAGGTGGGGAGGGGAAAATTCTTTGTGAGTCAGACAGGCTGCATCCTGTGCCACGGTTCCCCAAGAACACAGAGCTGAGAGGTAACACCACGCCTAGTACTGGTACCAGGTGACAGGGCAGCCTCCTCTCATCCAGGTTGCAAATCCAGGGGCAAATACAAATCTAGGAGGAGTCTGGCACAACCTCACAGCCCTCCTGGGGGTGCAGTGACTGCCCCCCAGGGGGGGGGGCCCCGCCCCCTCCTGCCTGTGGCCAGTGGCAGCATCTGTCTTCCCTGGCACTGGGTGCATCTGCAGTCCCAGGTAGCAGTGGTAGCCTCCTGTCATCTGAGGACCCACACTCCCAGAAGGAGTCCAGCACAGCCCTGCATCCCTCCTGGGGGTGTAACCCCCCTGGATTGGCATGCCAGATGACAGAAGGCTGCCGCTGCTGGCAAATTTTTCTTTCGAGAATTTGAGGTGCATTTTCTGAGAAACATATGCACATATCTCCTTGAAGCTTGGCAGGCTTCATGCCCTCAGAAGGGCATGCAAGTTGCATCTGAATTAGGAAATAAATGACAACCTTTTAGGCATTTTCATGATTCCCCATGATAGCCTATTTGCCAAATGTAGAAACAGTTTCAATGATACAAAATGGGACAGTGCTTCAAAACAAAACAAAAAGATGAAACAAAACACTGTCCTTTCAAAATGGCAAAATGAATGTTGAAAGAAAACAATGGTGTTTCACACAGCCCTAATGCACAAGCACATGATCTCATTGTTTAAAAAAGGTCCAGAAAGAAGCAGGAGAGCATACATGCCAGCAGTGTTCACCCCTTGAAACCAGACACTATCTGTCCAGAGCCACACTCCAGCTGCTGGTCAGGTTCTGTGCATCTGGATCATCACTGCTGCTTCCCTGAGAGGTCCTGAGGACCCAAGGTAAAGCTGTTGGCAACAAATAGCAGCAGCACAAATATATGCCGCTGCTATTTGTTCATCGGGAAATTCATGTTCCCACTCATAGAGATGCACCTACAGAGTGTTCAGGAAGTGTGGCAATCCAGAAGACAGTCCAACTGAGGCCAGCAGGAACTTCTCAGTGGCAGAACAGGAACTGGTGACCCACAAGAGCCTTGCAAAGTTATTAGTAAAAAATGGTTACCTCTTACCGTAAATAATTCTGTATATAAGTTCCTGTATATATATAAAAAAGAGTTGTTTCACAAATTCAGGATTCCGTACTCTCAGATGGTTAATATGCATGGTGTTTGCCTTCTCTTTTAAACCAGTGAATTTGTTCATGAATTCCCAATACACAACTAGGGCATAACTCTTGCTTTTTGCATCAGAAAAGATAGATTGATTAGTTGTTTTTTTGTTTTTTTGGGGGGGTTTTTTATTACTGGGCACATCTACACATGCACATGATTCTGGGTCGTATTACTACACAGTAATTTACTGCAGAATAAACCTATCCTGAACAGGTGTTTAAATGTGCGGGCATTTGAAAGAAGATTTGCTCCCACCCTCTTCTGTCCCCGTGCCCCACTCTGGGTGCTAGCCCAGGGGCTGGCAGAGAGTACGGGGCCAGGAGACAGCTGTCTTCTGGTGGGGGCTGGGAGATTGCTTCCTGCCCTCCAGGAGCTGCATGCTGCTGGGACAGGCTTTGCCACTGGAATTTGGTCTGGGACAATGTCCCCCTGCACTGGCAGCAGGGAGCTCCCAGCCCTGGCTCCATGATTGTGGAGCTGGGGGCTCCCTGTTGCTGGGGTACGGGGACATTGTCCCAGCCCAGGTTCCAGTGGCAGAGCCCACCCCAGCAGCATGCAGCTCCAAGGGGCAGGGAGCAATCTCTCATGCTCTTCTGACCAACAAATTTGCTCCTGATCAGTCATCTACATGTGCCTTACTGCACACTAACTACTTGGCAATTAATTTGCTACTTGCAGTTGCACGTAGCAAATTAACTGCCAAGTAGAGCAAATTACTATATAGTAAGGGTTTGCACATGTAGACAGGGATGCTTACTGTGAAATAATTTGCTCTACTGTGCAGCAAAACATTTTGTGTTGATGTGCCAACTGTGTGTAATAAATGTCCCTTCCAGAAAAATGTAGGCTTGGGGAATTTTTTTTTTTAGTTGGAGGCACATTCTTTCTTCTCCTTGGATGAGCTAAGTTTCTTTTCTTTCCCTGATGTCTTGCCTTGGGCATACTTGCTCACAGCATGCCTGCTTACACAAAACACCTACGACTGAGTAGGGCTAACAGAAACCTGGTGGGATTCTTCCCACGACTGGGCGGTACACATTGAGGGTTATAAGCTGTACAGAAAGGATAGAGTGGGGAAGAGAGGGGGAGGGGTTGTGCTCTATGTCAATGAGCAATATACATCGACCCTTAACAAAACAGAATCGGAGGAGGAAAAAGTAGAAGGATTGTGGGTTAGGTTACATGGAGGTCAAGGAGAAAGGGATTTGGTGGTAGGGGTCTGCTACAGACCCCCACACCAAGGGGAAGAACTAGATTTGGGGCTCCTGAGGCAGTTCTTGGAGACCATAAAAACTAGGGAGGGGGTAGTCATGGGGGACCTAAACTATCCAGACATCTGCTGGAAGACGCAGACAGCAAAGTCCCACCATTCACACAAGTTCCTATCCTTTGTACAGGACCTCCATCTGATGCAGGAGGTACATGGTCCCACTAGGAGGAATGCCTTACTGGACCTCGTATTGGCAACGGGGGATGACATGGTAGGAGACCTACAGATCGGTGGTCACCTGGGGGACATTGATCACCAAATAATAGAATTCATCATAAGACGTTGAGTGGGTAAGGAAGTGCTAGACTTTAGGAAACTTGATTTCAATGAACTCAGGCGTTTGGTCAAGGATGCGCTGCAGAGTAAGAGTTTTGAAGAGATGAGAGCCCAGGAAGTGTCGCTGTGCCTTAAGGAAATGATCCTTCGGGCACAGAGGGAGATGATCCTGATACGGGGAAAAAGGGGGAAAGGGGCCAAGAGGCTTCCTTGGCTGACCAGAGATATCCAGAGCAGCCTACGGGCAAAAAGGGGGGCATATAAAAAGTGGAAAC
>NW_005841860.1:3971560-3974798 GCF_000455745.1 Alligator sinensis | reverse complement strand
CTCTTTCCTGCCTATGCAGGGGGTCGGACTCGATGATTTATTGAGGTCCCTTCCGACCCTAACATCTATGAATCTATGTTCCACCTTATATTGCATATTTGTGAGGTTCAGGAACCTTGCCATGTCTTCTACCCTGCACATCAAGTCACATGGGTGATCACAAAGAGTCTGGAGATAGTAACAAAGAAAAGTCTGAGGTGATTGCTTCTAGTCCTGTCCCCTACAGACTTCAGCAAAGGACATTTTGAATAGAGATTAGGAAGAACTATGTTGCTGCAGAATATTTGAGGCCATTGCTTTTAGTCTGGCCCATACAGTCACATATTAAAATCTATCTCCATCCTCTTTGTAATCACCATTCAGGTATGATGTTTTGGGTGCAGGTGGTTAAGCTATGAAGTACTATGTATTTTCCTGTAGGAAAGGAAATCTCTTGCAAGAAACAGGAAAAATGCCTTACTCTAATAAACCCTATGAGTTCATAAAGATTGACTTGAAAGGCCTACAACTAGAGAAATCAGATGAAAATTAACAATTGCTGGTAGATTATGACACGCATGAACTATGGGGGCACAAACACTTAAAAATGAAAGGAATGAGATGGAGCTGCTGATGGAAAAAATGAAGTATTGTGGTGACTGGGGAAAGAATACGAGTCATACTTATTGTAGCATTTACCAGGAATTCCAATGTATGACTGTTGTTATTAACTCCACAAGAAAGGGGGAGTGGGGAGAGTGAAACACGACATTAGTTCCATCCTTAGAATCTTTGTCAATGAAGACTAACAAGAGTGGGACAGGATTATAACATTCTACAAATGTAGAGCTGCAAAGGACCTCATGAGATTATATATTCCAACCGCTTTCTCAAGGCAGGATCATCCCAGCCAAGTGTCTGTGTGTGATATTGAAAACTTAAAAGGATGGAGATGCACCTATTTCTCTAAGTAGCCTGTTCAAATATTTGGCCACTGTCAGAGCCGTTTGTCCTTCAGGGTGGTACTGCTTTATTTCCCTACTCAAGAATTGTATCCCATTTGTATTTTATAATATAGCGGGTATGTATAAGAAGGCAGTTTTATTTTATGTTTGTCAGCAGCAGCAAAATAATCTTTAGTATCTTTTAAGAAACAACAAAAACTACAAAACGCATAGTATCTCTTCATATCATTTTGGATTATGAGAGCCTGGATGAGAAATACCTTTACACTTAAATTAAGATGGATTAAGACCAATGAGAATGTATAGAGTTAAATGTTTTAAAATGTAACTTGTTCTGAGGAGAAGCAAGATCTTCTGCCTAACACTGGGAATTTTACCTTTAGCCCAACAACTTGTTACTGACATTTATTAAAGAATACATTTCTTTCTCCTCAGTTTCTATTTTAAAGTACTCTTCAGCATTCTCTAAAAGGCTTGTAGCTATTTTTATTATTTTGATTTAAATCACAAAACAAAACTAAGATCCCAATGTCCTGCTCCAGTTCTTTACAAAATGCCATAAAAAGATACAAGTATTTCAACCGTAAAATGAAAAGTAAAACTTTACACAACTTATTCTAGGGTCAGTATTTCCTTCAGGTGAAAGATGAGGTGTTTTTTTTTCCCCCTTATTGTTCCCTGTACTTGACTTTCCATTAGAGTTCATTAAAAATACTGCACTTTCAGTAGAAATAGTAACATTGCACATGGCAGTTCAATTTTGTTTGATCCATGTTTTATCAAAAATATTAGTTTTTCCTTCATTAATCGACAAAATTCAGGTTTTGATTTTTCACTTAAAAAATGAAACCCACCTTTTACAATATGCTTTTCAAAGGAAAGAAAAGTGCTGGCACAAAAAAAGAGCCAGAAGAGGAAGATAAAATGTGATTAGATATACAGAACTGGATTCATACCAAGAGGGAATTGGACATATGCCTATATATCAAAGCTGTCCGAAAAGTTTGAATGGTCCACAGTGTTAAAGGCTGCATTAAGATCTAAACTAAGATAGCCCAAAGGAAAATGGTAAAGGAGAGGAAGCAATCAGTATAAAAAAGTTTAAAAGAAGGGGGTTAAAGTGAAACACAGAAAAGAGTCAGTGTTTTTGATCATTTTCTCCTTGGGGACAGATCATCTAAGGGAGTAGTCTATTTTTCAGATTTGGGTTCCCAGAAAAAGTGCAGAAGGATCAGGTTGGAAGGTTTTATTCACGAACTTTTCCCCCTCCACTGTCAGCAAGTATTTTGCTGAGTACATCTGTGCTCTGTTACAGTTTTTGTCATTGCAATTCCTGTAATGCTCACTATAGAAAACTTTAACTGAAGAAGTTGAAGTAATTGTCAGTTCACTGTTGCCTGTTCAAATTTTTCATGCTTGTTCACGTACTTGGATATAGTGATTTTCCTACTTATTTATGAACTGTTTAGTGATAGACTTTCTGGACAGTTCACTCACAGATACCAGTTCAGCATTTCATCAAAGTAGAAAGAGAGGCCTTACACATGGTACTCCAGAAGTTCATTCTACTACTGGTTCATAGATTCATAGATGTTAGGGTTGGAAGGGACCTCAATAGATCATCGAGTCCGACCCCCTGCATAAGCAGGAAAGAGTTCTGGGTCTAGATGACCCCAGCTAGATGCTTATCTAACCTCCTCTTGAAGACCCCCAGGGTAGGGGAGAGCACCACCTCCCTTGGGAGCCCGTTCCAGACCTTGGCCACTCTAACTGTGAAGAAGTTCTTCCTAATGTCCAATCTAAATCTGCTCTCTGCTAGTTTATGGCCATTATTTCTTGTAACCCCCAGGGGCGCCTTGGTGAGTAAAGCCTCACCAATTCCCTTCTGTGCCCCCGTGATGAACTTATAGGCAGCCACAAGGTCGCCTCTCAACCTTCTCTTGTGGAGGCTGAAGAGGTCCAGGTGCCCTAGTCTCTCCTCATAGGGCTTGGCCTGCAAGCCCTTAACCATACGAGTGGCCCTTCTCTGGACCTTCTCCAGGTTCTCCACATCCCTCTTGAAGTGCGGCACCCAGAATTGCATGCAGTACTCCAACTGCGGTCTGACCAGCGTCCGATAGAGGGGAATTATCACGTCCTTGGATCTATTCGTCGTGCATCTGCTGATGCACGATAAAGTGCCATTGGTTTTTTTTTAGCTTCGTCACACTGCCGACTCATGTTCATCTTGGAGTCCACTAGGACTCCAAGATCCCTTTCCGCTTCCGTGCCACCCAGCAGGTCATTCCCTAGGC
>NW_005841860.1:3962775-3971381 GCF_000455745.1 Alligator sinensis | reverse complement strand
AGCCAATTTGCCACCCACTGGACTGTGTAGTCATCCAAGTCACAGCCTCTTAACTTGTTCACCAGTATGGGGTGGGATACCGTATCGAAGGCCTTCCTGAAGTCTAAGTATACGACATCCACCCCTCCTCCTGTGTCCAGGCGTTTCATAACCTGGTCATAAAAAGAGACTAGATTAGTCAGGCATGATCTGCCTGCTACGAACCCGTGCTGGTTTCCCCTCAGCATAATTTGTCCTGCTGGGCTCTCGCAAATGCGAGCCTTGATAATTTTTGCAAAGATTTTGCCAAGGATGGAGGTGAGACTGACTGGCTTATAGTTGCCCGGGTCCTCCTTCCTCCCCTTCTTGAAGATGGGGACCACATTGGCCCTTTTCCAGTCCTCCGGGACTTTGCCCGTGCACCACGAGCGTTCAAATATTCCCGCCAGTGGCTCTGCAATGATGTCAGCCAGTGCCTTCAGCACCCTCGGATGGAGCTCATCCGGGCCTGCCGACTTAAAGACATCCAGTTCTTCCAAGTTGTTTTTAGTACTCATCCCCCTTTTTAGCAGGCTGAACACAATAAACAATTTGCAGTCAAAAAGTAGTTAAATCTTGCAGAGGCAAACGAAGGAAAAGGAAATAGATATGACCAATGGGGCCCCAAAACTGGAACCAGTACTCCAGACGTGGCCTCGCCAGTACCAAATAGAAGGGAATAATCAGTCACTTCCCTCAGTCTGCTGGAAGTGTTCCTCCTAAAGCAGCCCAGTATGCCATTGTCCTTCTTCACAACAAGGGAACATTGTTGGCTCATTTTCAGGTTATTGTCCACTGTAACCCCTAGGTCATTTTTTGCAAAGCTGCTGCCTAGCCAGTCAGCCCCTGGCCTCTACTGGTACATGGGATAATTCCATTCCAGGTGCAGGACTTTACATTTGTCTTTATTGAATCTCATGAGATTTCTTTTAGTCAAATGCTCCAATTTGTGTAGGTCTCTCTGAATCCTAGCCCTACCCTCCAGCATATCTACTACTCCCCTGTCCCCCTCCCCCAGGGTGGTGTCATTTGCAAACTTGCTGAAGGTGCATTCCATCCCATCATCTTCTATTTTCTAGCCTGCATTTATCTGTAGCCAGTTTATAACCTTTTTCTTTTGTGTCAGATTGTCCTCTTGCTTAAATAGCTACACACCCTTAACTCCAGCAGTCACACTCAAGCATGCCATAGTCTTGAAAGTGACTACAGGTATACATTCTTGGAGTGGTATCCCCACTGCATTTCTGGATTTGCAGCATGCCAGTATATGCATTTTCCTTTCTTTTTAAATAGACTATTTAGATGGTTTTGCATCTTCTTCTCCAGCATTATATTGTATATCTCTATCATGTCCCCATTTGTTTATCTCTGAACTGTCCCATACCTTTGAATTTTCTCTTCAGAGAAACTGAGACTTCCAACATAATCAAGAGTTTTAGGTCACATTCAAGAAAAAGATGATAGTGTGACCATCCATTAAACTGAAATGGGATGATTCGAAGGCAAAACAAAAATAAAAAGATTACTGAATATAACAGCATTGTTTGATGTCAGCAAAGTGCTTAAAATATAAAAGTGCACTATGTCTTGGCAACACTGCTCTTTTTGAAAGGCAAGGCTTGTAGTTGAATTGTAATACAACAGCAAACAGTTACTCACAGCACTTTAGCATTTAGAAATATATTCTTTCTTGGTTTAGGGCCATTTTATCTTTTTCATCAGTGCTCAAGATAGATTTAAATGAAAACTCACTGTTCTTTGAAAATGCAATTTTTAATGGGTTGCTTTTTGCAAAATGCATATATTTGTATCAGTGGAAAATAATTCAATTTTGCTCTCAAAAGGTACTACTTCCCCCTGTTTTGGCAGTAATTCAGATGTCATCATTATTTCATAATTTCTTATTTTGCAAAGTAATGATAGTTGAATAGCTTAAAATATAGCTTTAAACATAGTAACATAATGATATCAGGATTTCTACTGTATACAGTATCTGTAATTTTCTCTAAAGTCAGAAATAGGTACTAATGAAGGTAAACAACAGGGTGCATTTTAGAGATGTTGATTTAATTTCTTCCTATAGCCCTGGTCTTATGATCTTGCACGTTCTGTGCTAAGAAGCAACCAAGAATGTGCCATACGCTGAAAAGCACAAGACAGAGACTGAAGCAATATTAATATGGACAGTGCTAATAGTGTGATAACCAAAGACGTGATTCTGGAAAGAAATATGGACAAGACAAGACAAGAAAAAAAAAAAAAAAGGATGATGCTGCAAAATAGTTGGGATGGGCACTGACTTACAGGGTGTATTGAGAAAGTATAGTATAAATGGCTATTGCAAGAGTAGCACTGCAACAGGGTGATCTGGCCCTTTAAGGGGGAACAGTTGGCTTTATTGGGGAAGCTCAGCGATAGGCTATTTGCATAATGAGGGGATGTCACACTGGGAGCTTTAAACTGCAGGGGAGAGAGCAGAAAGGTAGAATATTGTGACAGAACAGTTTGCAAGTAGAAGGCAGGTTGCTAGCAGAACAGGCTTGATATGGGTGGGGGGTCACTGTTGTGCTGGGGTAACAGCCCAAAGGCTCCCCTCCAACTACTTGGGATAGGGCAGTAGGGTTTTGTTTTGTTTGTTTTTTTGTTCATTTGGTTGCTGCTTAAAGGCTGTGTTTTATTTGGGAGGACTGGCTGAGGAGCTCCTCAAGGAAGAAAACCTGCCTGCAGAAACTAGCAGGCAGTCTGGTTACAAGCATCTATGATTACATATTTCTCAGAAAGCTGGTCAGAAAACATGAACTATTTCACACAAATGACCTACACATACCTTTTGTTAATACCATTTTTCAGATCTAATCTTAGTGTCTTCAACAATGAATTTTGTGGACCACATCCTGTCAAAAATGAGTTGTCCAAGGACTGCAAATGAAGAGTATTGTTCATTTCTGACTTTATGGAATTTCCTCTATGTTGTTTTGAGAATTGTGGTTTGAGGGGAAGAATGGAGAAGGATGGAATACTAAGTTTCCCCCCACCCTAAATGAGTTAGATATTTAATCCCTATGCTCTGTTTATCTTTTAGCATCTCCTCTGGTATCAAAGAGTTCACAAGAGGACAGAGCTATCCATACAGAGATCATGGCTAAGTACAATCTTCATTATCTAATTACAATCTAAGATTCAATTTTCACAGGTTAGTCTAAGCTGCATAGACTGAACCATAAGCAAGTGAACGGACATCCACTTTTGATTCTGGAAATGCAGGTACATGCCTGCAGTGGCCAAGGCTAGAAGTTGTGGCAGGCGAGGGATGGGGGGGCGTGCTAGAACATGTCTCCCTGCTTGGCTGAGGCAGACAGCTTGGGCCAACGCTAGTGAGGGGGTGTTTGTATAGGGAGGTGCAAAGCATCTGCAGGACTGTGAGTTAACTTGAATCTGGAAGGGATATAGGACACAAATCCAACAAACTGATTTAACCTAAATCAGTTAAGTCTGATATCCATCCAGGTTTATCTTAAACCAGTTTCAGCCACTTTCAAAGTGGTTTATGTGCCCTGAGCTTCTGTTGTGTTGCAGATTTGAACTGGTTTCAAATCACTTATTCCAGTTTATGTGTAACTGCTGTCCCTAGCCCTTATGCCTATGAATTGGCTTTAGAACTCCAGTTGTCCCACTCTGTCTCTATCATTGTTTGTTTCATTTGAGGTACATGGCCTCCCTGGCACTTCCTAAAGGGGGGAAATCTCATAACATAAAATCTCATAATATAGACTTTGTGAAATATTGTCTGATGTTTTAGGGTCATCATATATATTAGGGTGACAGTATTTGGATCTTGGGGTGCACTGGATTTGCAGCTAAAGGCTTTTTTCTGTGTCTCAGCAAAACCGCTGACCACAAGGCAGAATGTGAAGAAACTGCTTGTCTAAGTGTTTGCAATGTTACTTTTAATATATCAATGTTGTAGTGTTGTAAAGTATAGAGCCCATTATGTAAGAAGAACAAGATGCAGCCCACCAGCTATCATCAGGAAATAAGGGAAAAGCAAGACCTTGGAGATGAAGGAGTCAGAAAGAAACCAAAAAGAACCAGCAAGTGACCAAAGGAAGCGGAGGTCAAAGTCTTAGGCATGTGCTCATAGCAAAGAGGCATGTAAATGAATGAAATGCATAGGCAATTCCATGTTAGTGAAGCAAATAGTAAACAGAAGTGGAGCTTGAGATAGGAGGAGAGATGGGTGGAACAAAGGAGGGGCAAAGGTGGAGTAAAAGTTAATGAGCATGAACCAAGGTGTATAAAATGTACTGCAGGTCCCCAGCTTGTTGGGTTTTTTGGGACCTGGCCCAAAGCTGTCTCCATTCTGAATAAAGCTATTGCCAGCCGTATGTGCTGGTGTTTGCTCCCTGTTTTCTCTAGCTAATGAGCAACTGGATCCATGAGCAATTTGATCATCATCTCCCTACTTGTTGAGTGCCGCATGGAGTCAGGGTCTAACAATATATACTAACAGGAAAGAATAATTTAGAATCATAGAAAAATCACAACAATTTGGACACTTTATGTAGAATGGAATTGTTGCAGATTACTATGTTTGAACTTTCATAATTTTTTACTAAGATGAGTTATTGTTAGCTTTTTTTTTTACAAAGATGAAAATGGAGGCACAAGGGGGTTGTAGTTCATAGTACACAGAGCCCTGTAGCATGTTAACAGCAGAGTTTAGAGTAATGTTTCTATTTCCTGTTCCTAGACATTTTTTAACAACTACCATGCTCCTTTCGTAACCTATCATAACAAAGCCACGACTTGTATCTCAATATTGTAAAATATCTTATTAGAGTAGTGCTTTGTATGACTTCAGTAAGTTGCTCATGAATCCATCTTCATAATAATGCTGAAGTAGAATGTGCAAAACATTCACACTTCAAATAGTGATTGAATGGATTGGAAGGGGTTTTTTTTTAATGTTTAGCAAGTAAAATTGCAGTACTGCAATGATTTTCTCACATTTGAAAGATAAAATGTTTTCACCATCTGTGAGCAATACCTAACATCATCTAATAAATTGAATAAGGACCAGAGTATTGATGTTTTTGGATGCATTCAGCAATTTAAAGTTCCACAGTGTATTCCAAGTCATCTTAAACCAGGCTCTTGATAAAAATCTCTTTTGGACACTTGCCGCTATTTTTTTCCTGTCGGTTAATCAGACTCTGTTTACTTTGTATCGGAACCAAAGAGCTCTATATCATCACTTCAACTATTCTGCTTATTTGGCATCAATGGTATATATGATTATATAATTTAGAATGTAGTGATTTATTCACTGGTGTGATTGAATACACGATTATGAAACCTTTCACTTTATAGAAAGCAACACTAATCATAACAAAGAAAGTTATCTTTTCTCATTTAAAAAACAATGGAAATAGCAACCACTTACATTGCAAAGACTACTTTTTTTAAAGGTTATAACGTAAAACTAACAGCCTGTATAGCAGGTACTATCCCTCACTTTATCATAAAATAAAAAATAAGACTTTATCTAAATTGGATTCAAATAGGAAGGATGCAGTCCTGGTACAATTCCTGTCAGTTTTTCCATTTTTTGTTTTTCAGTGAAGCAAAGATCTCAACTGATACCCTTCTTTATAACTTCTATAGACTGAAAGCAGTATTAGGAGGCAAAAAACAAACAGCAAATGAAATAAGGAGGTTATATAGTCTTCTCCTAGGGATATGGTTTCTAACAGTTCAGTAATGAAAGTGAAACTGGGGTTGAAATCAAACAAAGAACTTTACTGAATATCAGCTGCATGGTGAGATGTCCTGAAATGCTTGTATTCTATTTTCCAAGATGCTGTACACCCACTGACATCACTCTGTCCTGCATGTGCCTCTTAATACAAATGCAAGGGAAAAGTATGTCATTCTTTTTATTAATTTATTCTGGACATTCTCACTTGCTCATTTGGGGAGATATGAAATTAAGAAATGTCATCAAATATCATAAATAATTTAGAAAGCAACTCCAAGGAAAACTAGTGAAAATAGGCACCTGAGCTATTGTTACAAAACTAACATGTTTCCTGCTGGCCTTAATTTGGCCACTACATGTTTAGCAATGAAGTGCAACCCTACATACTGTACAAAACTTAAGACAGTTAGAAACTGTGTTATCTTGTTAGTAGGCCTATGCAAATAAGGAAGTATTCAAGTTGGATTTGGCCAATTTGGAGTCCAGTGATTTGATTCATGGAGTCCAGTGATTTGATTCAGAGATTTGGATCACTGTTCCAAATCAATTCAGCTGAATCAGCTATGGAAGATATGGTGCTGATTCAGAGAGATTGGAAGATTTGGCCATATAGTATAATGGGAAATCACTGAAATACCTATAACTTTGTCATTTTGTGGCTGATTCAGATGACACTTGCAGAGATGGTAGTCCCTTTTGAGGGAATGAAGGCTGCTAAATTTCAAGGAGATAGGTACAGGGGTTTCTGGGAAACTTCACCTCAGGCTACTGACAGGCAAAACTTGTGACGGGTGGATGACACTGTGTGTGTGTGTTAAGGTGTGCCTTCACTGGCGCTGGGGCATTTACATGACACAGTAGTGTGCCCCAATGAGGTCTCCTCCTCCCCTACAGCCTCATCCTGGGCCACCACTTTAAATGAGAACAGGTAAAAATAACTTAGTGAGCACTAGCACAGTAGCACCAGCAGCATCTCAGGCAGCCAAACTGTCGCAGACTAGAGCTTCTTTTCCAGCAGCTGCCAGAGAACTCCCCCTGCCAGACACAGCCCTGGGGCTTAGATGTGCCCAGGGCCCTTTGTCCTTCCTGTTGGTTGACTGGGGATAGGTGCTAGGGGTGTTGGTCTAAGGACATGGCACTGGTAGCCAAGGTCCATTGGGTCAATCTGGTGTCCTTTAGTAGACCAACTGAATACTTAGAGAAATATATCTTAGCAAGCTTTTGGGTTGAAAAACCCTTTGTCAGGCTGAGGAAACACCTTTATTTGGTCTGTGTGTGTGCTGGTCCTGGATGGAAGAAATAGTGAAGAAGCCAGAAGCTAGCCTGGCATGCAATGCAGGAAAGAAAGCCAGTCAGTGAAAATGGAAATGGAGGCATCAGGGGGTGAGGGACAGGCTGGGATTTAGGGTGGGGCAGGGAGGATGTAGCAGTTCAGGTAAATGTGCAGAAGTACCTGGGGGCTCAGACTGTCAGGTTTGACCTAGAAACCACTACACATAGCCCAAGCAAAAGTCTCTGTTCTGTAACTAATGCTCAACTGCAATGATAAGGAGAAGACAGTCTTAGATAAAGGAGGCTTGAAAACAAAAACAGAATTAGTGGACTAGGGCAAAGAACTGATTTAAATATTAAGATTCACACCCCTAGGTGGGGAGAAAGTATGCTAATGAAACATACATGTATGGAAATGAGATACATAGCTAAAACACAGGTATAGAGACATGCTCAGTAAAGAACTCCTTGCGTCACTCCCTTATAACCAATTAGCAAACAAGAATGCTTATGAAGGTCCAATACTCCTGTATAAAAGATGCTCATAATTAAGAATCTGTGTGCTTGTTACGTGAAATTATTCCGCTTGCACCTTGTATTGCTAGCAATAAATCTTCTTTATACTCTCACCCCTGGTATCTTTATTGGCTTTTGCATACCGGGCACGATCCCAGACTTGAGCTGGGGCTCAACAGTTTTTGGCGACCCAGATGGGACTGCCTTAGATAACTTTGCCCGGACTAGCTGACGACCAGACACAGCTCCTCCTTATCAAATGTCAGGCGCGCCCAGGGATCTCTTTTCCCGGTGAGACTTTTGTTTCAGGGGGAGCTGGATCGCTGAGGCGGCAGTAGCCTAACGGTGCAAAGCCATAGAGTGAAAGTATCAGTAACAGGCACCTGGGTGAGAGGGTAGAAAGGGCATAAGGCCTACCGTCAGCACGCCTGCCTGGGATTATCTCTGTAAGTATTCTGTCTGGCCCGAGTCCAAGACCAGTGATTTTTCCCCTGTGAGGACGAGGACTAAGAACAGATCCCTGGATCCCAGGTAAGTCGGACGGTCAGGACCGGGAAGGCAGCCCTGAGATGGGTACTATTAACAGTAAGGTTAGGAAATGTACCCCCCTCTCTTGTGCATTGGGACATTGGGCAGAGTTTGGTGGAGATCCTATGACTAAGAAGAAAGCTAAATTCTTCTGTGAAACTGCATGGCCACGCTATCAGCTAGATGATCAAGAACATTGGCCTCCGGAGGGAAGTGTTAATTATAATACTATCTTACAATTGATTTTGTTCTGCCGGCAGAATGGTAAATGGGAGGAATTGATGTATGCGCAAGCGTTTATGTCTCTTTGTAGAAATAGAAAGGTTTTGGAGGAATGTGGACTGGGGGAGGGAGTTGGGGTCTGTGAGATGACTTTGGTAGCTAATAAATCCTGTCCTGGACTGTCCGGAGCCGGAGGCTCTTCCCCCTCTGCTGCCTTTACCGTATTCTCTTCCTCTTCCTCCTCCTCCTCCTGATACATCTGATTCCTTGCTGGCATCTGCTCTTCCTGCTT
>NW_005841860.1:3956661-3960744 GCF_000455745.1 Alligator sinensis | reverse complement strand
AAAAAAATTGGCCATTTTTCGCACTGTAAATCCAGCAACACTGCTGCCATCTATGGCTGACACACCAGATCTTGTACATGACTGCCTGCAAACATTGGAAGCTGTTTATTCTTCAAGGCCAAATCTGAGAGACAAACAATTGATAAAAGAGTTTCAAGCAAAGAAGGGGGAGCACGGGTGGCTGGTAGCAAGGGATGGCCGCATTATCATCCCAGCTGCCTGGGTTCATGTGGTAGTAAAGAGCACTCATCATGGTACCCACTACGGACCCAGGGCCCTGGTAAGATGGATCAGTTACTATGTAACTAGAGTGGGATTAAGAGAGGCTGCCAAGGAGGTATCAGAGACATGTGAGGTCTGCCAGAGAAATAACCCATAAGGAGGGAGAAGAAAAACTTCAGGACATCAGAGAATAGGCAATGGGCCAGGAGAAGAATAGCAGGTGGATTTTACTGAGTTGCCCCGGCAACAAGAGATAAAATATCTCCTTGTCTTTGTGGACACTTTCTCTAATTGGGTTGAGTGCTTCCCATGTCGGACTGCCCAGGCCCGGGAGGTAGTCAAGACACTCCTACGAGAAATCATACCTCGCTTCGGACTTCCAAAAGGAATAGGGTCAGACAATGGCCCACATTTCATTGCACAAATTACTCAGAAGGTTTCTGAGTTCCTGGGAATCAGCTGGCATTTACACACCCCTTGGAGACCTCAGTCCAGTGGAAAGGTGGAACGTATGAATCAGACCTTAAAAAGACACCTTGCAAAGATTTGCCAAGAAGCTCGACTCAAATGGCCAGAGGCCCTACCCTTGGCCCTGTTACGAGTAAGGGTCGCACCACATTCTAAATTGGGATTAAGCCCGTTTGAAATAATGTATGGTAAGCCTTACCCTCTGAGTCTGCCCATGGGTACTGAACAACAGTTACATGTTTTAGGAGAGGGAATGATTAGAGAATATGTATGGTCCTTGGTTTCTGTTTTGTCTTCCATCCATCAGCAGGTACGGGACGTGCTGCAGACACAGGACCAGTATCCTGCCCTGGGAAATCGATTATTACCTGGGAGTTACGTCCTTGTGAAAGATTGGAACGAGGAACCACTTCGAGCCAGATGGAAAGGCCCATATAGGGTACTTCTAACGACCCCGACGGCCGCAAAGCTCGAAGGAATCAAGACTTGGATACATTCCAGTCGCCTAAAGCCGGTGGCTGGACCAGAACAAGAAGGAATCCCTGCAGACTCCGGGACCGGAGACAGAGAACAGTGGAAGGTGGAGCCAATAAGAGACTTGAAATTCCTATTCAAAAGAAAGGAACTTTGAATAATTTGACAATCTTTGATTAAGTTTTATAAGCCTTATTATGAAATTGTTCAAGGTTTTATTGTGGGGCACCCTGATCTGTCCACTCCTACTTATAGGAGGGGAAACCCTTTTACAACAAAAATTTGACCCTCAGGAAAATGTCTGGATTTATCTGGCCCGGGAAATTTTAAATAGAACGGACTTCTGCTTAGCGGGAGGGATCAATGCTCACCTGGTTTTTACCTCATGCTTAATCGCAGTACCAACCCCTTTAAAAATTTTACAAAATTATACTATGCTGAAGAATGTAGAGAAGAAAAGTACATATCAGAATATATATAAGTGGGGGACTATTGTAAAAGAGAAGAATAGAGACATGTTTTCCGTACGGGTTCAGGCAACAGCTAATGCTTCTGAATGTTTCCTAATAGTTAATTGTACTAATAATTGCTTCAAATTGAACCAAGGTAGAAGAATCCTTTGTAACAAGACCAATCAAATATCCTATGTATACAATGTTCACCTGTCGTCTTATCTATCTTCAGACCTAAGGTGAATCAAATGATTTTACAAATGAAGAAAGCTGAGAATACTAGGTTTGTGTTGAAACAAATTGAGTGGAGCAATTATAATAAAAATAATTAAAAATTCTCCAGAGAGGGGAATGTCAGGTTTGACCTAGAAACCACTACACATAGCCCAAGCAAAAGTCTCTGTTATGTAACTAATGCCCATCTGCAATGATAAGGAGGAGACAGTCTTAGATAAAGGAGGCTTGAAAACAAAAGCAGAATCAGAGGACTAGGGCAAAGAGCTAATTTAAATATTAAAAATCACACCCCTAGGTGGGGAGAAAGTGTGCTAATGAAACATACATGTATGTAAATGAGATACATAGCTAAAACACAGGTATAGAGACATGCTCAGTAAAGAACTCCTTGCGTCACTCCCTTATAACCAATTAGCAAACAAGAATGCTTATGAAGGTCCAATACTCCTGTATAAAAGATGCTTAGAATTAAGAATCTGTGTGCTTGTTACGTGAAATTATTCCGCTTGCACCTTGTATTGCTAGCAATAAATCTTTATACTTTCACCCCTGGTATCTTTATTGGTTTTTGCATACCGGGCACGATCCCAGACTTGAGCTGGGGCTCAACAAGATGTCTGGCAGGTTTTAGCGTGTCAGAATTCTACTGTCTATATTGAGTCCATGAGTTTCTGTACCTACTACCAGGAGGCTCATAGGCCCGGCTCGGAAAAGTGGTTTGTAAATTCAAGCAAGCACCTAACCACATCACCAGAACTGAAGCTAAATTCCTACAGCTCAAAACACAAAACCTGCCAACTATCTCCAGTACCCCCACAAACTACACAACAGAATGTATCAAAGCAAGAATACCCAAATACCTGTGGGGCCACATTCATCACAAAAACCCCATTCTGTTTCCAGTATCTCTGGCCTGATCCTGACCGGGAACAATTTACAAATCACTTTTCACAGCTGGGCCTAAACCCATGCAGAAACCCATGGACTCAACATAGACAGTGGTACCTATGCTGCTACATCTCCCTTTCCCCCCCACCCCAGCCTGTCACTTATGGCCTGATGCCTCCATTTCCATTTTCACTGACTGGCTTTCTTTCTTGCATTGCATGCCAGGCCAGCCTCTGGCTTCTTTACTATTCCTTCCTTCCAGGATCAACACATAGACACATCAATTGCAGGTGCTTCCATGCCCTTGGCCCACATTGGCAGAGGCTGGCGTGGAGGAGACTGGCTAGTGCTGGGAGTGCCGGCACAGGAAAGTGGATCCCCTCATCCACATCCTCTAGCCTCTGCCCTTTTGCCTCCCTGACTCTGTAGACTAGCACCTGCATCCAGTGATTGAGGGTTTTGGTGCTGCCAGTGCACATGCTCCCCTTCACCCTCAGGTCACACATGTCCACCAGCATGTGGACCATACTGGACTGCAAGGGATCTAACCATCTCCTTATGCCCTCCTTCAGCCGCCTCACCTGTGCCTGCACATCTCATGACAGTGGCTTGCCCAGCCAGGAACAATGATCCCCTGGAACTTCTCCTTTTGGTTCTCAAGTTCCATCACCAGAGGGATCACCTGGCTAAGGAGGACATTGCCAGTGCTGAGGCTCTTTGTGGCCTTGAAGAAGGGCTTGAGGACAACCAATAGGGAAATAGGACAACCAATAGGACAACCAAGCAGGGAAATGCATGCTCAGGGGCAACCAGCACAGGTTCATCAGCGGCAGGTCATGTCAGACCAACCTGGTGGCCTTCTACGATCAGGTCAATAAATCATTGGATGCAGGGGTAGCAGTGGATATAGTCTTCCTGGACTTCCGGAAGGCTTTCGACACTGTCTCTCACCCCGTTCTCATTAGGAAACTGGGGGACTGTGGCGTAGACACCCACACAGTCCAATGGGTCGCCAACTGGCTAGAGAGCCGCACCCAGAGGGTGGTAGTGGATGGGTCCTTCTCGGCCTGGAAGGACATGGGTAGTGGGGTCCTGCAGGGCTCCGTCCTCGGACCTGCCCTGTTCAACATCTTCATCAGTGATTTGGATGAGGGGGTGCAAAGCACCCTGTTCAAATTTGCTGGTGACACCAAGATGTGGGGGGATGTGGGCACAATAGAAGGGAGCAACAGGCTACAGTCGGACCTTGACAGGTTACAAGGATGGGCAGAGGAGAACAGGATGGGGTTCAACACAGACAAGTGCAAGGTGATGCACCTGGGGAGGAACAACCGGCACCATA
>NW_005841860.1:3938059-3956122 GCF_000455745.1 Alligator sinensis | reverse complement strand
TCCTCTTCCCTGCCATGGCAGGGGGTCGGACTAGATGATCTGCCCAGGTCCCTTCCGACCCTAGAAACCATGAAACTATGAAATATGTGGGAGATGGTATCCCACTCAGCTCTGTTAAGGGAACTTCTGATCCCAATCTCCCCAACCAAGGTCATTTCATGGATGGCCTTCTGTTGCTCCACCAGCCTTCCGAGCATCAGGTATGTGGAATTCCACTGAGTCTCCACATCCTGCATGATTTTGTGCTGTGGGACGCTCATCTCTGCCTGTTTCTCCCACAGCATCTCACCCCCTTTGATGCTGCATTGGAAGTATCCCACCACCTTCCTGCATTTTGAAATGAGCTGGGTGGTAGTGATGGCATCATCACCTGCAGCCCTGTTCCCCTCCAAGGCATCCCTGACTATGAGGTGCAGCCTGTGTGCCACACGGCAGATGCCATGAAAGTTGGCATCATGGACAGCCTTGACCATATTGGCCCCATTGTCAGTGACCATGAACTCACGGGTAAGCTCACCCTGCCCAATAAGCCACCCCTGCACTATGTAGTTCATGGCCCCCATGATCTCTCTTGCCGTGTGGGACTCATCCAGCACCTCGGTTTGGAGGACTGCAGCCTGTGTGCCACACGGCAGATGCCATGAAAGTTGGCATCATGGACAGCCTTGACCATATTGGCCCCATTGTCAGTGACCATGAACTCACGGGTAAGCTCACCCTGCCCAATAAGCCACCCCTGCACTATGTAGTTCATGGCCCCCATGATCTCTCTTGCCGTGTGGGACTCATCCAGCACCTCGGTTTGGAGGACAGCCCACCAATGGCCTGACTGATCGCACCAGTGCCCTGTCAGGGAGAGGTAGGCATGACCACCATTCTGGCTGCTCCAGATGCTGGAGGTGAAGTGCAAGGCTACCTGTGGCCCTGCCTTGTGCAGCCCCTCCCTCAAGTACTCGACGGCACCACTGTCCTGCTAAAGGTGGTGCATGCGGGCACTTGGCAAGTTTGGGCCAAGAGTGTCATGAGCCACCTGAACCCTGGCCACTCAACTAAGGTTACGGGCTGGCTATCCACAGTGAGCATCTCCCAAATGCTCTGGGTGATCTTGCTCACCCTTGCAACATGCCCCGCTTTGTCTGCGGCTTACCTAGACCACTCCAGGGTGGCCTGCCTCTGCTTTGGGGGGGACAGGGGCTTTGAAGTGAGAGGGGGACTTACCTTTGGGCATGCTCACACTGGTGCCAGGCTGAGGAGCAAGAAGAGCACGGGGGCTCTGCCTCCTGAGATGCAGCAGCATCACCGTGGGGGTCAAGTGTTTCACCCCCTAGCTGATCTGCCTTTGGCAGTGCTGGCAGATAGCAAATCTGGGATCATCTGCCATCTCAAAATGATCCCACATTACACTACTCCCCTGATTCTGGGTTAAGGCTGGGGATCCTGCCTTATCCCCCTCCTCAGCAGGCTGAGGCACAACAGCAGGAGGAGCAGACTCACCTGAGCCACTTACCAGAGCCTCCACAACCTCAACATCCTCCAGAGAAGGAGACCTGTGTCTAGGGGAACCTTGAGGGGTGTGGAACAAAAAGTATGATTCCCCTTGGTCCTCAAAATTTCTTTAGCTAGGGTGCTCAAGTCCCCTGGGTCCAGATCCAGCTCCTCCTCTGGCAGTGGAAGGCTTGCTCCGGGAGATGATATTGGGGTAGAAGAGACTGTTATTCTGCTACTGGTGCCTATTTCTGGAGTTAGAGGAGGTGGTGCAGGTGCAGATACAGGTACGGCTCCCACCTCCTTGCTTCCATTGCCAGCAGAAGCATCATGGCTGCCAGGAAAGTGGATGCATCTATGTTTGGGGGGGTGGAACTTGCAGCTCTAGCTCTTTCCCAACCCCCTCTTGCCCCTCTTCTACCCCTGCCAGAAGACCTGGCACCGGCCTTTGCAGCACACTTCATATTAATCTTTCCTGTTTGGGAAAATGTCTCTCTGTGTGTAACTAATAATAGAATATGTGTCTTCTTCTCTCTGATATATGACCAACTGTGTCTGACTTATTTTGTGTTGTGTTTTGTTTACTGTTCTGTGCTGTTTTGTAGTGTGCCTAAAATATCTATTCTCTTCTTCTTCTTCTTCTTCTTCTACGACTCTGACTTGTGTGAATCTGTATCTGAGTTCTGTGTTGTCTGTAGTGTGATTGTACTAGGTATGACTGTTAAGAACTATATATAATTTGGTGTCTTCTTATGTGACTCTCTCCCTGCCTTCTGTGAGGTTAATCTGAAGCTGTGACTACTTCTTCTGTGTTGTGTTTTGTTTACTGTTCTGTGTTGTTGTGCAGTGTACCTAAAATATCTCTTCTCTTCTTCTTCTTCTTCTATGACTGAGTGTCTGATTTCTATGTTGTGTTAATCTGATGACGTATGTGTTGTTTTTAGTCTGTATGTAACTAATAGCTATAACTAATAATATTAATAACAATATATAATCTCTTCTTCTTCTTCTATGAATGTGTGACTTCTTCTGTGTTGTAATAATATCTGACTTCTTTTTCTATGATGTGTGTGTGTGTGTGTGTGTGTGTGTGTGTGTGTGTACGTGCACGCGCGCACATGCGCGCGTAATGTGTGCTTCCCTGCACAGCAATGGATCACACTGCCAGGGAAAACACAGCTTTTTAAAAAAAGTTTTGGGAAAAAAAACCAAGAACAAATATAAAATGAAAGAAATGGATACATAGAGGGATTCTAGTTAGTAACCTAAGCTATATCCAATCTTTTCCAAGACCAAAAAGTAGTAGGACACTAACTAGGAAGCCAAGTCAGTTCAGTAACTTTAAGACACTGTGGCTCAGGCAGAAACAGCTCACAAAATACACAGAAAGCCTGCAAACAGAGGCTGTTTCTATGTCCCTCCCCCAGACACTATGATTAGAAGGGGATTCAGGGAGAGATCACAGTCACTGGCCAGCTAGAGATGTCAGTACTTTCCCCCTGCTCCCCCTCCCTCTTCTCAGTTTTTGTTCCCCTGAAAGACCAACTCTGAATCTCCAAATCTTATCTAAATCAATTTGGAGGCTCTGAATCAATTCAGAAAGTTTTAAGCTTCTTCAGATTCAGTTCAGATTCAGAGATTTCACAGTCAAATCATGAACCAAAGCTTCACACCGCCCTACCTGTTAGTAGTGTTTGGGCAATAATTTCAGTCTCTTATGAAAAAGGAGGCGAGTTAACATTTCCTGACCCAGCAGTTCTGCTGCCAGTGATACTAAGGACTAGAGGAGAGTTATTCCTCCCACATTTTCAATGCATAGGTCTCCAATTTAGAATTCTGTGTTGTGCTTCTTAATGTATGTCTCTGTTGCTGTCACTGCAGTTCATGAAGACATATGTGATATAGCTATGTATACTTATGTGCATTAAAATTTATTTAATGCTTTATACAGTTGGGCCTCCATTTATATGGTGGTTATGTTCATGAAAAAATACCATGCAAATAGAAATCATATAAAAGATACCACGGGTCTATGAGAAATAAGGGTTTAGGTTCCAGATGCGGCCAATACTTTGGCTGATAAATGCCTGGGCATGTGCACAGCCACAGTGCAGCATGCAGGCAGTGAGGAGCAGAGCCAGGCAGCTTCTAGAGCTCTGTGCAGCTGGTAAGTCTGGTGTGGTGGAAGGGAAGGGGGGAGGGATGGTGTGGGGTAGGTGTGGGATGGAGCTGTGGATCATCCAGGAGATGCCTGGGGAGAGAGGTGGCTCCCACCACTGCACTTACCCCAGGAGGGTATGGGGGGATGTGATTCCAGATCTGGGGTGGGGTGGGTGGGCTGCAGCTGGAGCTGGGGCTGCTCTGGGCTGTTCTCTGCATTGGCTGGGCTCAGGGTAGGCAGCGGTGGTGCTGGGAGAGAGTTACGGGGGGGCTGAAGCCACCCCAAATTTCACTGTACCCCCCCATAGCCCTATTCCAGTGCTGCCACCACCTGCCCCAAGCCTAGCCTGGCATAGCCCCCACCGGGAAGAGTCCCATGCATCCCTGGCTCTAGCCCACAGCTGCAGCCCACCCCACCCCACACAGATATGGGGGCCAAACACCCTGCCCATGCCTTCCCAGGGTGCGTACAGCAGCAGCAGCCACCCCCCCTGGACCCCCTGGACAAGCCACACCTGTGTCCTGCACCCATCCTGCCCTGGCTGGGCAGCACCTGCCCCAGCCCCTGCCCCTGCCCCACTCCCTCCCTCACCTTGGGGAGGTGTTGATCTGCCCCCTCCACCACTTCCCTCCCCATCTCTTTCCATCCCAACACAACACACTTACCAGCTACGCTGAGAGCAGTGTGGTGGAGGGGGTGCAGGGAGTGACCAGCTGATTCTAGATGCATCTGTGCAACTTGGTGACCACACTGCACCTTGTAAAAGCGAATCCATACTGTGTACAAAAATAAAGGGTCACAATTAATTGACTGTGCATAACTGAAACTGTGCACAAAAAAAAAAAACTACTTTGTAAATCAAGGTCTGACTGTGCATTGCATAAATTTCTCAGTTTTCATCACTTCTATTTCCATTTTTCTTTTGTTATCCATTGCAAGAAGAATATTACTTGGAACTGAATTGCAAAAAGCAGGAAAGGTACTTGTTACAGGGCACATCTATATGTGACACTACATCACTATAGCAATGTGCTATGGCAGTGTAGCATCCGTGGGCAAGAACTGTGACACCGCAGCTAGGTCACAGTAGGGACACGCTTCCCCAATATAGCGTGTTACTAAGGCAACATACTGCCTGAAAATAACTCTGCACAGCAGTCACGGTGCAGTATGGGCTGCTACTGCACCATCATTTAGTACTTCCCTTCCAAAAGGAAGTACTAAATGACAGCACAGTAACAAAGGTGCTGTAGGGACGTGTGTAGATGCACCCATGTTGTGGTAAGTAGTTACTTCCAGTTAGTGAGAGATGGGACTCAAAATCCACACAGGTCAAATCAAAGGCAAACCAGTATAATAGATTTTGGAGCACACTAATTATTTTCAGTTCTATATCTGCCTCCACCTGACAAGTCATGGCACCTGAAAAAATCAGGGAAAGATGTTGTTATGAATTTTGAGGTTGAAGCTATCCATGTTTCATAGTGGCAAATCAGATTGCAATGCCTTACGTTTTCAAATGTGGGCTCTAAAATTAGACATCTAAGTCAAGACCCTTCCTTTAGATTTAGATCAGGCAGAGTACACAGATTCCAATGATCAGTTGTATATGTTTCTTACTTTTTACAGTCAGGCTGCTCACTGATGTACCTATTTTTAGGCACCCAAGTTTGAAACAGTGGATGCTTCAGTCCTTTCCCTCAATGCTTGTTTCCTTGGGTGTGTCTACACATGTTGTTATGGCAATGTTGTTACCATGCCGTGATTTAATACTTCGTTTCAAAGTATTAAATTATGGTGCAGTAACAGTATGTACTGTGCCATATACATGGTACACAGTTATTTTTAGCAGCTGCTTCACTGTAGCAGCTCACTATACTAGGGAAGCACATTACTATGGCAAGGTAGCTGCTGGTCACATGTAGAAGACCACGGAAGCTATGTTGCTCTAGTTCATTGCTACAGTGTTGTAGCATCATGTGTAGATGCAGCCCTTCGGTAGTAAATATAGTGGCTTTGCACTATATTTAAACGTAGTAGTTATGCATCATGCATAACCATAAATTCAAAGTAATTTAGTGAGTGAACTGGTGAACTTGGATGCCCCCAAACAGATGCAGTTCTCCATGATAACTTGATAACCATAATTTCTCTATGCTGATTGTGAATCCCTAATCTAATAATCTGGGTTCCTCTTAAAAATATATGTAAACATAGGTTTCTACAGGTTTGATATCTAAAATTAATATTATCAGTTGAGGAAAAGCATAGGTTTATGTGAGTGACAGCTATTTCATCTTTAATTTTATGACAGTGCATACTATAAAGCACTTAGCAACAAGAAGAAAGTGTCATAGTAGCTCATCATTTAAGTTTGCCTAAAGTTTGTGGATTTCTTCAGAGTACTTGGTCTACTGAAATATGGTTTTAGTGTAGATCACCATCCATCGCTGTTTTTTTTTTGGGGGGTGGGGGGGGGACGGGACCAGGTGCAATGATATTTTCATTATGAGAAGCACCCTATTTAATATGCTTGACTTTGAATTCTACTTTTTTTTAAACTTTGAAAGTCTTTAAAGGATTTAATTATCTGTGTCATTATATTTTTCACTTCAAAATATCCTTAAAGCATGAGCATATAAAGATACTTTTCCCTTTTGACAGATCCAGTTGATGCAAAGTGATGTTAGACTGGCATATTTCACAGGATATAATTAAATTGCAAGTGCTGATAGAAAGAGAAAAGTATGGAAGCCAAGTCCCTCAGCTTGTACCACAACTTCGTATAGCACCTTTAAAGTCAATATGTTTACACCAGTTGATAACACAGCCAAAATTGTGACAGGGATTAACACTTAATGCAGTGATCTCCACAAAGTGCAGGGTCACACTTGGTCATTACTTAGAAGTATGACCACCAAGAATTATATTGGTTCTTCAGAAAGTTAGAGTGGAGAGTCACGATGTCTTCTGACTCAGTGCTGTGAAAGTTTAACAAAATTCCTTACTAAGGACAATCTATTTCTGATAGCACTTCTTCAAAATTGGAAAGATAGTCTGGAGTACGCCCATCCCTGTTACTCTTCACTGTTCAGATATGATTTGCTCAAGAGACTTATGTTTTCTATTATGTGACCTTTGAGGTTGGAAGGTTGGATCCTGCAGCTATGCCTGGTAAATCACTCCTGCGATGAGTCCCACTAACCCACTACTTGCAGGATCTGTAAGATGCTTCTGTTAGACCCCAGCTCCATGCAGTGCCCAATGACTAGGGAGACAATGATCCAATTGCTCATGGATCCTGTTACTCATTAGCCAGAGCAAGCAGAGAGCAAACACCAGCACACATTGCTTGCAACAGCTTTATTCAGAATGGAGACAGCTTTGGGCAAGGGTCCTAAAAAAACAACAAACTGGGGACCCGCACTGAACAATAGTTCTTTTCACATTTTATACACCTTGGTTCATACATATTAACATCCATTCCACCCTCATCCCTCCTTCGGTTCCACTCATTTCTCCTCCCATCTCAAACTCCGCCTCTGTTTACTGTTTACTTCATTAGCGTGGAATTGCCTATGCATTTCATTCATTTACATGCCTCTCTGCTAAGAGTGCATGTGTAAGGCCACGAACCTCAGCTTCCTCCGGTCACTTGCTGTTTTTTTCTCATTCTTTGCTGATTTCAGCACCATCTTCAAGGTCTTGCTTCTGTTTTATCTCTTGATGATAGCTGGTGGGCTGCCTCTTGTTCTTCTTACACAATGGGCTCTAACACTATGACTTTGTTTAGAAAACTGCTTGCCTAAGCATTTGCAAAGTTAGTCTTAATATATCATCCTGCCTTGTGACCACCAGCTCTGCTGAGAGATGGATATAAGCCTTGTTCCAGCTGCAAATTTAGTGCTCCCCAAAAACCCACATACTGTTACCCTAACAGCTTCCACATACAAGATGTATTGTGTAAGCTTAATTAAGTGTAATCTTAATTATTAGTCTTTCTTATGTTTGTCAACTCAGCTCTTTGCAGGTTGAAACATTTTATAAGTGGGTAGAAGTAAAGTGACAGATAACTGAATATTTGGCTTCAAACTCTTGGGTGGGGCAGGACTTCTCTATATCTCTGTCACAGGCTTGATTATTTTCCTCTTCTCTCCCTGAGCACACTTAACATCTGTATTCATGCCTCACATTGCAGTCACCTCTTCCTCTAACTGAAAGGGATTGGACAGGAATCCCTTTAAAGCCTGCCGACCCAATTCCTCAATAGGATGTAAAGTTTTTCCTCCATCCCAATCTTTAAGAACAAGCATATTGCCTCCCCTGAAAATCTGCTGTAATAGAGAATCATGAACAGACTGGGAATCAAACACTGGTGTTTTAAATCAGTGAGAAATGCCTTAGCCAAGGAAAGTCAAGGTAACTCCTGAAAACATGATACTTAGAGAACATTTTATAGCACTAACTAATGAAAATACATTTATCTATAACTTGTACCTGAATAATATGTGTCTATATATATACACAAAATAAGATATATCCAAGATAACAGAAATAAAATGAGTTATGTATACTATAGAGTTAACAGGAACCATAGAACATTAAGCTTCTGAAAAGAACATGAACAAGAGCTTACAGTAAGAAGCAGTAACAGCCTCTTATAACAAATACTGGGCTTATTCATTAGTCTATGGCAATATTGCAAGAAATAAATTAATAAGACTGCAGAAAACCCACTTGGCAGAAATTATTTTATATTTGAGACCTACTCTAAGGGTTTGAGTCTAAATTAAAGTGAGTGGAAAATTAAATCTGGATGATAGTGAGTCCAGGAGAAGAATGTAATTTCCTAATTAACTAGTGAACCTATTTTCTCTAATGGCTTCAGATCTGCCTGAGTAAAACAATCGATCCATAACACTTCCCTGAGTAACATAAAGCCCATGTGCTAGGAATTGAACTAGAAATAAGTGTATACTGTGTATCAGAAAGAGAGAGAGATGATTGTGTAGAGTATATGACTGACCCATACATGTAGCAGTAACAAGGATGGTTAAATTTTAAAAGTTCCCTGATTGTAAAGGTTGTAAAGCATCTTGAGTATCAAAGTGATAAGGTGAATTGTATTTTCTATCACAGTCTGTGACACAGGGATAAGACAGAGAACAAGGGAATAAATGCATATGAAGAAGCCTGTGACCTCAAACAAATGAATCGGCAGTCCAAATAAAATAAGAGAATCTGAGACAGTAATGTAACAAGAGACAGGAAAGTGGGGCACAAGCCCTGAATGGTGCCTAAGGGTGTGTGTGTTGGGGTGGGGAGGATGTTGGAATGGAGCAGGAAGTGAATGTCACTCTCCCATTCTCCACCCCCTGTGTGCCCTCCACTCCCAACACCTTAATTTCCTTTTTTAAGGCATGGGTCTTTGTCCATTTAGCAACCAAACAGCAATTACTGCCTAAAGCATCATAGTTTACTGGACTGATCTCAAAGCTCAGAAAATTGAAGTAATAGCACAAGAGCTATTAAACACCAAGCCATGGCATTCTACAGTAAAAGCTCTGTTATCTGGCATCCCCTGGGAATGGGGGCTGCTGGATAACTAAATATGTTGGTTAACTGAGCGGCCTGGGCCACCCGCTCCTCCTGCCACACTTTGGTACAAAAGTGTTGAAGAACAACATTTTGTGAAGTCTTAGGATTACTTAGCTAGATATTTGTAGGTTGTCAACAGCCTTTGAAACTCAGTGACAGTAGACTCAACTCCTTTAACTACTTTGGTCAGTATGAAAGCCCAGGACTTTGAGATTAATGGCTCAGTGATATTTGTCGGATAAGTCATATTTATCATGGGCTACCGATTACTGGTCTGCACTCTGCCCCCCACCCCCCAAAAAAACAAAGCTACTTCTAATACTCAGAACCTCTGAGCACCTTCAAATGCCTATCGCTCTTTAATAAATCTACCTACCAAATAAATCTTTTTTCTTATACCCAGGAACCCACATGGATTAAAAATATGAACTTTAGATTATTGAAAAGGAAAGATCACTTTCTTTCCAGTGGGTTACTGTAACAGAGAGCCAGAGCCTCCCATTTCTTTAAGAAGAAAGCATTAGCAGAGAGTTCCCCAGGTAGGGGTGAACATTGCCCACAGTGAGCTGGTGGTAGGGAAATAAGTAGCCAGGGGGCCAGAGGCTGTGAGTATGTATTTCAGAAATAACTTCTCTACAATAGTACAATAGGGCACAACCCTGCTTGGGCATCAGGGGCACTGCTACAGCATCTAGACTGGGTGGGCAAAATAGGGGCCAGGGTCCATTTCCCAGTAACCCCTGCCTGTGTGGCTGGGGCTCGTTTCCTTGAAGATCCCAGCAGCAGCCATGCTGCGATAGCGTGAGGCTGGGATTTCCATGGAGACCAGTTGCAGCAGTGTTGGCAGGGTGTGCAGCAGGGTGCACAGCTGTTCCAAAGCCCATCTGGGATCTTGCAACAGTGTCAGTGTGGTCTATAGCTGGGGCAGAGCCATGATTTGCAGCCTGCAAGCCCCTGCTTGGGGCATTCAAGCTGCAAATTGCAACTCTGCCCCAGTTCTGGACCATGCTGTTGCTGCCACAAGATCCCAGCCACACAGGCAGGAGCTGCTGGGAAATGGAGTCCACTGCTGGTTAGATCCAGCCCATGGGCCAGATTTTGCCCACCCTGATCTAGACCAGCAGCCATAAATTGCCCTGGAGGCCAGCCAATAAGCCTAATTGGAAACCTCTGCAGTCAGGTGGGAAGCCACCTGACTGAAAGGGGCAGGGCTTAAAAGGCATATAAAGCCCATGGCCTGAGTCTGTCCCTGTAGATAATAGGGGAAGAGCTCCTGCTGAGAAGAGTTACCTGACTGATAGTACAACTGCTCTGGGAGGATGTTGATGGCTTGCAGAAAAACACAAGCCAGGGTAAGGGGAAGTCTTGTTGTACAGCCATCAAGATGTGATTTATAATTTCATAGTAGGTAGGGTTGAAAGGGACCTGAGCAGATCATCAAGTCCAACCCCCTGCCATGGGTAAGAAAGAATGCTGGGGTCAAACAACCCTGGCATGGTGTCTGTCTATCTAGCCTCCTTTTGAAGACCCCCAGGGTAGGAGCAAGCACCACTTCCCTTGAAAGTTGGTTTCAGATCCCAGCTGCCCTGACTGTGAAGTAGTCTCTCCTGATGTCTAGCCTGAATCTACTCTCAATCAACTTATGGCCATTATTCCTTGTTACTCTCAGTAGTGCTCGGGGTAACAGGGACTCTCCCATTGCCTGCTGGTCTCCCTTGGCCAATTTATAGATGGCCACCAGATACACTCTCAGCCTTCTCTTGTGGAGGCTGAACAGGTTCAGGTCTCAAAGCCTCTCTTCACAGGGCCTGCCCTGCTGCCTCCTGATCATGCGAGTGGCCCTCCTCTGGACCCTTTTGATGTTGTCCACATCCCTCCTGAAGTGCAGCACCCAGAACTGGACACAGTACTCCAACTGTGGCCTGACCAATGTCATATAGAGGGGGAGGATCACCTCCTTGGACCTGCTCATGATGCATCTGTGGATGATTGACAAGGTGTGGTTAGCCTTCCTGACTGCATCCCCACACTGGCGGCCCATGTTCATCTTGGAGTCTAATATGATTCCAAGATCCTTTTCAGCTTCTGTGCTGATGAGAAGGGAGTTCCCCAGCCTGTAGGTATGCTGCTGGTTCTTCCTCCCCAGGTGCAGTACCCTTCACTTGTCAGTGTTGAAACCCATCCACCCACCCCTGTAACCTGTCCAGATCCAATTGCAGCTTGTCCTTCCCTTCTAGCATGCCCACTTCTCCCCACATCTTAGTGTCGTTTGCGAATTTGAACAAGGTGCTTTTCACCCCCTTGTACAAGTTGCTGATGAAGATGTTGAACAGTGTGGGCCCGAGGACCAAACCCTGGGGGATCCCAGTGCCCCCATCCCTCCAGGTTTAAAATGACCCGTCCACCACCACTCTCTGGGTGTGGCCCTCCAGCTAATTTGTGACCCATCTGACTGTGTAGGCATCGACTCCACAATCTCCTAATTTTTTATCTGAGTCTGTCCCTGTAGATAATAGGGGAAGAGCTCCTGCTGAGAAGAGTTACCTGACTGATAGTACAACTGCTCTGGGAGGATGTTGATGGCTTGCAGAAAAACACAAGCCAGGGTAAGGGGAAGTCTTGTTGTACAGCCATCAAGATGTGATTTATAATTTCATAGTAGGTAGGGTTGAAAGGGACCTGAGCAGATCATCAAGTCCAACCCCCTGCCATGGGTAAGAAAGAATGCTGGGGTCAAACAACCCTGGCATGGTGTCTGTCTATCTAGCCTCCTTTTGAAGACCCCCAGGGTAGGAGCAAGCACCACTTCCCTTGAAAGTTGGTTTCAGATCCCAGCTGCCCTGACTGTGAAGTAGTCTCTCCTGATGTCTAGCCTGAATCTACTCTCAATCAACTTATGGCCATTATTCCTTGTTACTCTCAGTAGTGCTCGGGGTAACAGGGACTCTCCCATTGCCTGCTGGTCTCCCTTGGCCAATTTATAGATGGCCACCAGATACACTCTCAGCCTTCTCTTGTGGAGGCTGAACAGGTTCAGGTCTCAAAGCCTCTCTTCACAGGGCCTGCCCTGCTGCCTCCTGATCATGCGAGTGGCCCTCCTCTGGACCCTTTTGATGTTGTCCACATCCCTCCTGAAGTGCAGCACCCAGAACTGGACACAGTACTCCAACTGTGGCCTGACCAATGTCATATAGAGGGGGAGGATCACCTCCTTGGACCTGCTCATGATGCATCTGTGGATGATTGACAAGGTGTGGTTAGCCTTCCTGACTGCATCCCCACACTGGCGGCCCATGTTCATCTTGGAGTCTAATATGATTCCAAGATCCTTTTCAGCTTCTGTGCTGATGAGAAGGGAGTTCCCCAGCCTGTAGGTATGCTGCTGGTTCTTCCTCCCCAGGTGCAGTACCCTTCACTTGTCAGTGTTGAAACCCATCCACCCACCCCTGTAACCTGTCCAGATCCAATTGCAGCTTGTCCTTCCCTTCTAGCATGCCCACTTCTCCCCACATCTTAGTGTCGTTTGCGAATTTGAACAAGGTGCTTTTCACCCCCTTGTACAAGTTGCTGATGAAGATGTTGAACAGTGTGGGCCCGAGGACCAAACCCTGGGGGATCCCAGTGCCCCCATCCCTCCAGGTTTAAAATGACCCGTCCACCACCACTCTCTGGGTGTGGCCCTCCAGCTAATTTGTGACCCATCTGACTGTGTAGGCATCGACTCCACAATCTCCTAATTTTTTATCAAGAATGGGGTGAGAGACAGTGTTGAAGGCCTTTCTAAAGTCCAGAAACACTATGTCCACCGCAACACCTGCATCCAAGGATTCTGTGACCTGGTCATAGAAGGCCACGAGGTTGGTCTGACAGGACCTGCCTCTAATGAACCCGTGTTGGTTGTCCCTAAACATACACTCCCCTGCTTGCCCCTCGCAGATGTGCTCCTGGATAATTTTCTCAAAGAGCTTCCCCAGGACCGAGGTAACACTAATGGGCCTATAGTTTCCTGGGTCCTCTTTCCTCCCTTCTTTGAAAATGGGGACCACATTGGCCCTTCTCCAGTCCTCTGGCACCTCACCAGAGCATCACAAGTGCTCGTAAAGCTGTGCCAGGGGTCCCGCAATGACCTCTGATAATTACCTCAGCACTCTGGGGTGGAGATCGTCAGGACCTGCTGATTTGAACACGTCAAGTCCTCCAGAAGTTCCCTGACCAGGCCCTCTCTGACCCTGGGCCTGGTTGCGGCTCCCCTGGAAGCATTGGGGATCCCAGTGGGGGGATGACCTGGTACCTGCTCAGAAAAACGGAAGCAAATAAATTGTTAAATAGGTTAGCTTTGTCACCTGGTGAGACCACCAGATTTCCAAGCATGTCCTGCAGAGACCCCATGTTACCCAGAACCTTCTTTTTACCCCCTATGTATTTAAAAAAAGGATTTCTTGTTATCCTTGATCTGGGTCACTAGTCCCAGTTCCATCTCCACCTTGGCCTTCCTAACAGCCCCCCTACCTCCATTGCTCTGGATTGTATAGTCTTCCCTGGTGATGGCCCCTCCCTTCCATTGGGTGTATGCCTCCTTCTTAGCTTTGAGATGTTCCTGGATGCTTTTGGTGAGCCATGAAGTCTTTTGAGCGCTCTTGCCCGCTTTGATCCGTGTTGGGATTGCCACCCTTCGGGCTTGGGGGATCGTCTCCTTCAGGAACAACCACTCTTCTTAGGCTCCCAACTCCCCACCCCTCCAGGACCTCAGTACCTCCCCGACTAGTCTCCTTAGCTCAATGAAATCTGCCCTCCTGAAGTCCAGGGCTGCTGTCTTGCTGCAGGCCTTTGCCACCCTGCACTGGATGGTGAATTCCAGTAGGCGATGATCACTATTGCCCAGGTGATTGAGCACCCACAGTTCCCTCACCAGGTCATTGCTTGTGGCCAGGACCAGGTCTAACAAGGCATTTCCCCTGGTGGGACTGTGCACCTCCTAGGTTAGATAGAGGTCCTGTAACACAGCTAGGAACCTACGTGAGCCATCAGACCTGGCTGACTGCTCTTCCCAGCAAATGTCTGGATAGTTTAGGTCACCCATGATGACCACATCCTTTGACTTAACTGCCTTTGCGAGCTGACCTGAGAATTCCTGGTCTAGCTCTTCTCCCTGGTTTGGTGGTCTGTAGTAGACCCCCACCGTTAAGGCCCTTTCCCCTCTGACCCACTTGTATTCTGACCCAGAGCACTTCAGTCTGACCCTCCTCTGACCCAGTGCTGCTCGTTGAAGATGTGAATTGTTCTTTGACATAGAGCGCCACACCCCCACCTTTCCTCCCTGTTCTATCCCTCCTGTACAGCCTATAGCCCTTGATGTTCACTGCCCAGTTGTGTGTTGGATCCCTCCACATTTTGGTAAGCCCCACTATGTCTGGGTTTGTGTTAGCTAGCAGGAGGGCAAATTCCTCCTGCTTGTTCCCCATACTATGAGCATTAGTGTATAGGCATTTAAGGCCTCCTGAAGGTATATGCATTGCCCCCCTAATCCCAGGACTATCCAGGTATCTTACCTGGGTATTTCTTGTGCTCATCATCAGTCTTGGCTGGGCTGTTCTTGTGGGTGACACTTGGTTTGGTGTTCCAAGACTCCCTCCAACCTCATCCTCCCCTTCCCCCAATAAGCCTAGTTTAAAGCTCACTGGAAGAGATCAGCCAACCTGAAAGAGAACACATGCTTACCTTTGGGGGAGAGGTGAAGCCCATCCCACCCGAGCATGTCTCTCATCTTGAAGTATGGGTCATGGCCCAAGAAGCCAAAGCCCGCCTCAAGACACCATTCCCGAATGTGCAAGTTGACTTCTCTGATGCAGGTCTCATGGCGTCATCCATGTCCTCTCACTGGAAGGACAGATGAGAAGACCACCTGTTCCACTGTCTCCTTCAGCTTGCCCCCCAAAGCATGGTAGTCCTTCATCAGATGATCTGGCCTTCTCCTGGCCGCATCATTAGTGCCCACATGAATTGGTATCATGGGGTAGTAATCAGTGGGCTGGATAATGACCGTGATCATCTCTGTCACATCCTGAATCCTTGCTCTGGACTCCAGGCTCCGGGCATGAAGTGGGCATGCTAGAGGAGAGGGACAGGCTGCAACTAGATCTAGACAGGTTACAGGGGTGGGCAGATGAGAACAGGATGGGATTCAATACTGAGAAGTGCAAGGTACTGCACCTGGGGAGGAAGAACCAGCAGCATACCTACAGGCTAGGAAACTCCCTTCTAGTCAGCACAGAGGCAGAAAAGAATCTTGGTGTCATTATTGATTCCAAGATGAACATGGGCTGCCAATGTGGGGACGCGGTCAGGAAAGCTAACCGCATCTTGTCATGCATCCACAGATGGATCATGAGCAGATCCAAGGAGGTGATCCTCCCCCTCTATGGGACACTGGTCAGGCTGCAGTTGGAGTACTGTGTCCAGTTCTGGGCACCGCACTTCAGGAGGGATGTGGACAACATCAAAAGGGTCCAGAGGAGGGCCACTCGCATGATCAGGGGGCAGCAAGGCAGGCCCTATGAGCAGAGGCTATGGGACCTAAGCCTGTTCAGCCTCCACAAGAGAAGACTGAGAGGGGATCTGGTGGCCATCTACAAACTGGCCAAGGGGGACCAGCAGGCTATGGGAGAGTCCCTGTTCCCCCGAGCACTACCAGGAGTAACAAGGAATAACAGACATAAGTTGACAGAGAGTAGATTCAGGCTAGATATCAGGAGGCACTACTTCACAGTTGGGGTGGCTACAATCTGGTACCAACTTTCAAGGGAAGTGGTGCTTGCTTCTACCCTGGGGGTCTTTAAAAGGAAGCTAGATAATCATCTAGCTGGGGTCGTTTGACCCCAGCATTCTTTCCTGCCCATGGCAGGGGGGCGGACTTGATGATCTGCTCAGGTCCCTTCCGACCCTGCCAACTATGAAACTAAGGGCCCAGCTAGAGCTGAGGGGTGGAAGCCAGGTAGGCCAAGGCCCAAACAAGAGAGTAGATGCCTCAGGTGACCTGGTGTTGTTTTAGGGGCAAAGTGCCCTACCTACGTAATAACCTAGGAGTGGATGTAGCTGGGGGGAAGGGGCGGTCAGAAGCCACAAAATTTTACATAAGGCTATGGGTACAGTAGACCACAGACAATTGGGAGGGCCCCACCAAGTGCCTGAGGGCAAAACCAGGATCACCTAGGTTCAGAATGAACCCACAGATTGGTAGAAGACAAGGGCTCACTCTGGGTAACCTCCTTCCTCCCCCCAAAAAATTATACCAGCAGGCATGGCAGATGAGAGAGAATAAAAGAAAGGGTACTTGAACTCTGGAAAGTCTTGTGATTTTGCACATTTATACATCAAACATATACACCAAAAATCTGTTTTATATTCATAGAAATCATATTGTAAACATCTGAAAAACAGGCCTACTCATCTGCTTCTATTATCCTTTTACTAAACACTAGAATTTTATCAGTTATTATATTCTCCCTTTCCCTTGCGATTCTACAAGCCCAAATGCATAGCCTTAGGAGAACTTCCATTATATATAAATCCTTACTGGCGTTTACCTAAGTTCATATCCCACTGTAGTGTCTGCAAATCCTTTACTTTAAACCACAGGGATATTACGTATGGTAAGTGAAGCATCTGTAAAATCTTTAAAAGATCAAGGCCTTGGTGCTAAATCCAATAAAAAGATTCATGCTGTATAAAATAGAGCTGAAGTATTTACGTCCAAAATTGCAATCCTGTAAAAATATTGCTCAAGTAGCATCTAACCTCTGAAGCTCCTAAACTCTGTAAGCACCTCATTTTTATTTTAAAGGTCTCTAGACATCTAGAGCTGTTGCTCAGAACTACGTTAGTCTGTAGTAATACCAACCTCCCCAGCCAGTGCTAGGGAGGTTGGTATTAAACCTGACCAGGATCCAGAAATGAGGTGTTCATGAACCAAAGTTTCTGGAGGAACTTAAACCAATAGGACTTTTCATAGCCTTTTCATAGTACTCATCAAGCATATCAATATAATCAGGCCTATTACAAAAGGCAATTGCAGCCACCAGTGTCTTATAAAACATGGCTGCAGGAGGAGTGGCAGCATTCACTTTTATGTAGTAGCCCACTAAGTAAAGCACACCTGCAAGAAAAATAGGGTGTAAATTCATTACCTTCTATCTGAGGGGGTTGAAATCCACTGGTCTCATTTACTAGGAGTATGTCCTAACCACCCAGTTATGACCTTTTCTGGATGGTGCGCTTTCCATCCTCTTGAAACGTTTTCCTTGCAAAACAGAATTCAAAATGTGTTGGAGGCAAGAGGGAGCATAACTTTAATTGTCAGGTTCCTCAGCTTTGTGGCAGAGGGGATTTGTGGGTTCTAGTCCTGCCTCCCAGACTTGTTTTTATGTTTTGCATTAAATAATCATGTGATAAGATACAGCATCAGTTCTGGAAGATTACAGGCTATAGGGTCTAAGCCCAAACCAAACAATATGCTGCCAGGGCATGACTGCTATAATTAATCCAGTTGTTTAATGCTAACTCAGGTACTACAGCATTACACAGAAGTCTGGAATGATGGCATACCGTGAAAGAAAAGAAAATTTAAAAAGCTCAGGGCTAATTTCAGAGAACGAAATCCACCAGCTTCTCCTAGACTATAAGTATTTTAAATGGACAGCTGGATGTACTAAAGATCTGCAAGTGGAACAGGTGACCATGTAACTGGTGATAAATGAATGTTAATTAACTTCAACTACTGATAGGTGTTCCTTGAGCTCAAGTTAAAAAGGAAAGATAAGGAA
>NW_005841860.1:3930807-3938028 GCF_000455745.1 Alligator sinensis | reverse complement strand
AGCGTGTCCCCCCCCCCCCCCCCACCCGATCTTTTTGGTAGAGAGAATGTTGAGAAGAAGCTATCCTGAACTTGAAAATTACAAAACACAGGAGAATACTCTGTTTCTATTATACTTCACATAATGGCAAAACTGATCTGTCAGGTAGAGGCTATTGAAGTATGTTCTTGACTATTACATGAAAATGCTTTTAGTTTATCTTGTGGATTTTATGAGCCTGAACTATTTGGGCAGAATTTCACACTTTTTTCATATTAACTGTTGTGATTAACAGGAGGAGGAAACAAAATGTAGAGAATAAACAAATAAAGGCAAATGGGGAAAGTATAGAGAAGAGAAAAAAGAGGCAGTGGGAAAAAGGGAAGCAGGGAAAGAAAAGCCTATTGTAATGGCATGAAGGAAATAGAATTTAGAATCATATATGAACAATTTTAATATTGATGTGTTGTAGAAAAGAATATTTAGAGACTGCATACAGAATTATAGGACCAGAGCCTGAAAAGATAATCTCTCCTTTTGCCCATAATAATCCATTCTTACCCAAAAATTCTGTGTTCCATGTTGCTAGTCTTCTGAGTTTTGTTATCCCTAGGCAGAAGGCAGGGCAGGAGAGGGCTGCACATTAAAACTAACTGGTTCAGAGGAGTATACACTTTCACTGATGACAAAGTAAGCTGCCACCTATGAAAGCTTATGCCTCTCTGGACCAGTTAGTCTGTAACTCTTCACTGCTTTCTGCCTTAGGTCAGATTAACATGGTTAACTGCATCTCGTTACCCCCAGAAGTCAAATTCTGAATATTAAAAGCCTTGTTTTTCTCATTAGAAAAGCAGAAGTATGACATTTATCTTTTGAAGGAATCTTATAATAAAATTTTGTTATTGAACTGAGTTGTTGTGCAGAGTACAAACTTTTGAGGTGAGGACTTTTAATTAGGACCGTTGTGATGCCTTCTACATCGTAATACCAATACTTCAAGTATGACTACAAAACTAATAAAGCTAGGCATGACAACAAAGCCAATTATTCTAGTTTTCAACAGTACCATCCTTCAGTAAGACCTCTTTTCCCATGATGCCTTCAAAGCCTGGCCTTTTCAATTTGGGAAAATCAAGCTGCTCCATCTCTTAGGAAACCATTTTGCAACAGGGTGCTGTTAATGGCTTTTCCTTCTCTTTCAGCTGATGAGTAGATGTTGTGTTTTTCCTTTTAGTAAGATGATATGTTTTCTAAAGTTGAAATCAAAGTGATTTTCAATACAATTAGCTGGGCTACAAGTTTATAAGTATAGGTCTTGTTTTTACTTCAGGATAGAATGCCTTATATCATGAGAGGACTTTCTGAATCTAAAGAAAACTTAGCAATTGTTAGCAATAGGATTGGGACTCTGGAGAATGTGAGTAGACAATATGTCATTGTATATTGCAATGTTAAGAATTCCATCTCTTTAAGTTTTGTCACTCTTTCACTGAAAGCTGTAGAGACTGAAATTAGTACTAGTCCTTTTCAATCAAAACCACATCTTGATTAGTATATACCTCAGAATCTGCAACTCTATAGTTGCAGTTATTCTATTTAGATCCTATTAATTTCAAAGGTTAACTTATTGGTTATTTAGTGAAAAGTGCTGACAGACACACCTGCTAACCATTAGCTCTCTAGTTTCAAGTCTTTTTTTTTTATGTTAGCTATTTAAGGTATGGTAACAAACATGTAACTCTGGAACAGTCTTTCAGAAGGTTTAGCTCATAATCTGTTCAATACCCAGTAGAAAGGAGAACTAACCATAAGAATGACATGAAATAAAATATTTTGGTCTCTCTCTCTTTTTTTTTGTTTGTTTTTGTTGGGGGGGGGGTGTAACCCTTCTCAGAGGTTAATAGAAAACTCAAGGAGAAAAAAATTGTTTAACCAGGTTTGATTTAATAAACAAGCCTTTCTGTAATGGCTCAAGAACTGAAGGGAAGACCTATCTCCATAACTGAAAAGTATTTAATTACTCTATCAGGCTACAGTAGACTAATGCTTTATTTTGGTTATACAGCTATTACGTCTTTAAACATTTATTTTCTACTGTATAATTAAAATTATGCAATGGGAACAAAGCTGAGTGACTAACTCACAAAGATTTTTTTTTCCCCAATTTGGCTTCTTGTTTTGCATATCAAATATCCCCTCAATATGCAATCTTGTCACATTTATCCATTTTTAGTAGTATTTGTCTTTGACCTATTGGGTTGACAATGATTTCAGGAAGTGTTCATTAGTTAATCTGTGTTGGGAACTTTACCAATAGCATGCTTCTTTCTGTTCTCAAATTATATGAATTTTAATTGCTTCCACTGTGTGTACTAATGTAAATTTAAGCCTAATGAGGCTAGACCAAATAAAAGACTTTAGCACTTACAAGTGAACTACCACAGCCCCTAATGTTTACATACCAGTCTACTAAAAGTGAAATCTAGAGGCATGCAATAGGCATGGTGTGATTCATTAATTTAATGGTGTGATGCGATTTGATCCCTGATCCCAACAATTATCCCACTTCCTGTCATGCAAAAAGTACAGGGAAGGATATATGATTTTGGGATTAGGGAATAGATCCCAGTGGTACCATTACAACTTGTCAGTGCAGGGAGAGTCTGGGATTGTGACTGAAAGCTGATGGCCTACAACCCACAAGGAACCCAGCCAGGGGCTTGCAGACCAGCTAAAACTGACAGTCAGTTGATTGGGACCACATGAGAACCTGAAACCAGCTCTGGTTTGCCTTTACCTTGCTAGATGTTCAATTTAAGGTGCAATACAAACCCAACCACAAAAATCACACCACTTTTGTGAAATACCTTTGTGGCTGATTTCCCATTTTTTTTCATGCCATTAATTCCTAGTACAGTTACTATTTATAGCAGTATCAGCAAGTTAATCACACCTTAAGTGTAATGTCTGCCAGAGGTCCTAGACACCTTTTCACAGCACACAGGGAGAATTAGGTACCTTGGCCATTACACTGAACATGGACTTCCAGCTAGGCAATAGGAAAGCTGAGGTGCCCGGATCAACACCTGCTTGGAAACATTATCAATTTAGAGCATGCAGAATAATACAATGCAATTCTATGTCCAGTTCTGAAATTCATTCTTAGTTGCATGAAATAATCACTTTATACTTGCATTCTAGTGTGCACGTCCCTGCTTCTTCTTGGCTGGCTTACTATGTGACTTTCAGAAGAGAATTTGCAGGGTCCCACCCTATGTTGTATAAAGAAGGTAGTAAACAACACCATTTCATAGATTTCATCGACATTAGGGGCTGGAAGGGACCTCGTGAGATCAAGTCCAGCCCACCCCCCACCCCCAACATAGGTGGGAAGTCAGCTGGGATCAAGTGACCCCAGCAAGATATATCCACCTGTTTTTTGAAAGAGTCCAGAGTAGCTGCTTGCACCTCCTCTGGGGTGAGTTTGTTCCAGACCCTGGACACACGCACTGTAAAGAAGGTTTTTTTTCTTATATCTAGTCTAAATTGGACTTCCTGGATTTTATAGCTGTTAGACCTTGTTATCCCTTGGGGACTTCTGATGAGCAGCTGTTCTCCCAGGTCCTGATGTACCCCATTATGTAATTGTAGGCTGCCACCAAGTCTCCCCTGAGCCTTCTCTTCTCCAGACTGAAGAGTCCCAAGTCCCTTAGCCTCTCCTTTATATGGCCTTCCCTGCAGGCCTTGGATTATATGAGTGGCTCTCCTCTGGACTCTCTCAAGCTTCTCCACATCCCTCCAGAAGTGGTGGGCCCAATAATGGATGCAGTATTCCAGCTGTGGTCTCATAAGGGCTGAGTAAAGCAGGAGGATGGCTTCCCTGGTTTTGCTGGAGATGCATTGGTGGATGCACGACAAAGTTTGGTTTGCTTCGCCAGCCACAGCACCACATTGGTGGCTCATATACAGCTTGTGGTCAATTAAGACCCCCAAGTCCCTTTCAGTCATGGTGCTAGTGAGTGTAGCACTGCTAAGTCTGTAAGTATGTTGAGGATTCTTCCTACCAAGGTGCAGCACCTTACACATCTCTACATTGAAGGCCATCAGGTTTTGGTCAGCCCAACTTGACAGCATGTCCAAATCAGCCTATATCCCTAGCCTGTCCTGCAGTGTGACTGCCCTCCCCCATAATTTTGTATAATCCATGAGTTTGGGCAGTTCACATCTGATTCCTGAATCCAGATCATTGATGGAGATGTTAAAGAATACCGGCCTAAGTACCAAGCCCTGAAGGACTCCACTGGTCACCCTGCACCATGTTGATTTGCTCCCATCCACTAATACTCTTTGCGTACTACCCTGTAGCCAGTTGCCTAGCCATCAGACAATAAGATGATCAAGGCCACAGTTCCCCAGCTTGACCATGATGACATCATGAGGAACTGGGTCAACGACTTTCTTGAAATCCAGATATATGATGTCCATGTATTCTCCCTTGTCCAGGGCACATGTTACCTGGTCATAGAAGGAATGAGGTTGGTCAGGCAAGACCTGGCAGTCACAAAGCCATGTTGGCTGGCATTCAGAAGCTTGCCTTCCATTAGTCTGGTGTTAACGGATCCCTTGACAATTTTCTCCAAGATTTTTCCAGGGACAGACATCAGACTGATTGGTCTGTAGTTCCCCGGATCATCCTTCCTCCCTTTCTTAAAGATACGGACCATGTTGGCTCTTTTCCAGTTGTCCTGGACCTCACCCAAGCACCACAAATTTTCAAATATTTCTGCCAAGGGGGATGCAATGAGGCTTCCAGCTCCTTCAAGATTCTTGGGTGCATTCTGTCTGGGCCTGTGGACTTCTGAATGTCCAGTTTCTTGAGGTGTTCCCTCACCTGATCCACATCAATTTTGGGCCTGTCACCTGATCCCAGATTGGTTTGTTCCATTCCTGACAGTGTGATCTTCTTAGGAGGGTGAAAAACTGCAGCAAAAAAGTCATTTAGGACATTGGTCCTTTCTTGGGCATCAGATATCAGTTGCCCCATTGGATCTCACAGAGGCCCAATACTATCTTTGTTCTTTTCCTGACTTGCCATGTATCTGAAGAAGGACTTTTTGTTGTCCTCAATTCCCATAGGTAGCCTGAGTTCAGTTTGTGCCTTGGCTTTTCTTGACCACTCTCTACAGGTGCGGGTGAGTACAGAGTAATCCTCTTTGGTGCTGCTTCCTGTTTTCCAGCTGGTGTAGGCTACTCTTTTGAGTTTAATGAGGCCCAACAGTTCCTTATTCAGCCATGGGGACTTCCTTGTCCATTGATTGCATTTCTTGCGAGATGGTATGGCTTTTCCCTGTGCTTCTAGGGTTATGTTTTTGAGAGATGACCATTCCTTGTGTACTCCCTCTTCTTGGGGTGTATGGCCTCTAATTGCCTGACTGATCAATTCTCTCAGTTTGCAAAAGTGAGGGGCTATTTCTATTTGTTAAAACTTTCAACCCACCCTTAAAATATTGCTGCTAGAGGCCCCTACTTCTTCATTTCTCAGCAGCACTATCTTAAATTTAAAAAGGGGGATGAATCAGTCCTCACATCCTTCAATCCTTCCTGGCCATTAACAAATCCCTCTCAGCCATCAGTAGTGAGGAAAATGCAGCTGGGCATAGGAGAAAAAAAAGGCAAATGATAAAATGTAGTATACTGCTTTTGCTTAAGTCATCTTATGTTTCAACTTTGATCTCAGCTTTGTCTGTATAGACACTGAGTATTCCAAGTGTCCAAAACCAGGCTGGAGATATCTAATTGTTGACCCAAATAAAATTATTTTCACTGATCAGTCTGCATCACAGCTTTCATTGTCTGTAATGACCCAAGCTATTTAAACTCAAGTTTTATTGATTCACAATTAATAAAGGTTATAAATGTTTTTATTTAGTACATCCGCACACACCATCACATGTCTGATTTGGTGCTTTCATTAACAACTTAGGCTAAAAATAGAGATCACATTTGACGAAGCCCTTCAGTTTGCAAAAATCATCCTTCCCAAAGTTAAGGACTTCTGTTTTACTGAGGGGGAGGTGGGGGGCGGGGGGTCTGCTCTTTGGTGAACTAAGAAGGTGACCAATTCATGGTTGCTGTCACCAAGCTTCCCTTTGATCCTCAGAATGCTCACCAGGTCCTCCCCTTTGGGCAGGACCAGATCAAGCAATGCCTCTCCCTTAGTCAGCCCATAGACCTCCTGGGTTATGTAGAGGTCATCAACGCACATGAGAAAGCTATGCAATCTGTCAGATTTGGCTGTCCACTCATCCCAAGAGATGTCATCCTACTTATGGGAAAATACTACATATCTAATTTCATATGGTAAAAAAAGCAAAACTTAGATTTCTCCCAGCCTTTTAAATGTGGGATTCTACATGCATTCAAATCCATTGTTTCACTTTAGATGATGTTGTTCTGAGACATGTGGTGTTCAGATGTCCTCTTGCTGACTGTTGCTTTTGGTACTCAGGCTTTTGGTGTCTGGGCATTCCAGAAAGCAGGTGCTAGCAAGTGGCCTTCTGAAATCCAAGTAGGACACAGAAAGACAAATCAAATGTGTATTTGGTGGTGAAAGCTCAAGAAAGATTTATTGTCACTCAGATAGTACACTAGCTTTTCTTTTTAGCAGCCAACTCAACTCAATAGAACCACTGGAACAAGATAGCATCTCCTTGCATTAATCATACATCCCTATGTTGTTACAAAAAACCCCCAATACAGCACCCTTTTTATACACCAAATGCCCAAGTTTTTATATCAAGGTTTATCTGTCTTTCTGGACAGACATCCTTTTCTACTCATCTGTTTGCCAATCTCATACCTGGACTTTAGATTCTCCAATTATGGCTGCATCCACACGAGTGCGGATGTGCCTCTTGCCCCACCTCAAATCCCTTTGAGGCAGGCAACAGGCATGTGTGGAAACAAAAAAATATTCCCCCACTGGAAACTTGCAGCATGGGGAGAAAATTAGACACCTGAATATCCAGGCGTCTAAAAAAAGTGAAGTTTAAAAAAGCGGCACAGCGCACGGTCCCTGACCGTGCCCTGAGGCAACCGGAGGCTGGGTCCTCCATAGAGATGCTCTGGCTGCCAGACTATCTCTATGGTTACCCCTTGCCCTGGTGCTGAAACACGTGGCCGGCCAGGCCATGTGTTTCAGCACCAGGGCTCCAGGGCTGGTGGGTAAGGGGTCAGGGGGGC
>NW_005841860.1:3922358-3930254 GCF_000455745.1 Alligator sinensis | reverse complement strand
CTATTGTGTGGGGGACTGCAACAGCCAGCAGGGCATGGGGCCAGGTAGGGCAGCAATCAGGGGACTGGGGTGGGGCATGTGGGCCTTGCAGGGGGGGTAGCTCCTGCAGGGGCCACTTGGCCCCTGTTGTGGGGCTGTACCCCTTGTGTGGGGGGATAAACCCCCTGTTGGCGGGCCATACCCCTTGTGAGAGTGCTGAACCCCCTTTTCGGGAGCTGAACCCTTTGTGTGGGGGACAAACTCCCTTTTGGGGGCTGAATCCCCTGTTGGGGGGATGTAGCCATTGTGTGGGGGCTGACCTCCTTGTGTGGGAGCTGAACCCCGTGTTGGGGGGCCGTAGCCCTTGTGTGGGGGGACCAACCCCTTGTGTGGGGGCCATTGCCCTGTAGGAGGGCAGCAAAATATGTATTCATGGATTCATGAAACCTGTATTTAGAGTTCACTTTATTATTATGATGAGAGACTTGCTTTAACACTGTAGATATATCAATAAAACTTTGTCCAACTGATAGCTGTCTCTGTCTCACTCTCTCTCTCTCTTTATAGTGGTCTTTTGTTTTACTTGTGGAGGATTTGGGGGTATTTTACAGAGTGATTTGGGGATTTTTTTTTTATCAGGGATTTTTCAGTTTTCCAATAGGGAATACCAAAATTCCTGCTAGGGAGGCCAGTGGCAGGACCCTGCCTGCTCAGAGCTGGCACCTTGGACCCATCTGGCTGTGGCAGACCTCCTGGCCAAATGGGGCCAGAAGGACATGCTTTGACAGTTCAAAGCAGTCCACCACACCTGGAACACCTTCTGGGTCATAGCTGCCCAGATGGCCAGACAGGGGCATACATGGCAGTAGAGCCACACAAAGGCCAACCCTGCAACCGCAGTCCACTGGCAGCTGGCCCAGAGGGGCAGATGGCTCCACTGGCTCTGCAGTCCCCATCTGGGTCTGACAGGTACACAGCAGGTCACAGCCAGGCAGCAGCCCCAACTGCCATTCTGCTGCCGTGCGTAGAGGGTGCAGAGAACTCTCAGGGCTGCTTCAGCAGTCCAGCTGGCACAAGGGGTAGTGGCCACAGGTACCAATTGGCTGGGCCCCAGAAGCTCCTGAGAGCAAATAGCCCTGAGCTACTTGCCTGGGTGGCTTTTTGTACTGATGGGACCAGGACAGGGCAGCTTTTTATACTGCTGGGGACAACACAGGTGCTGGCCCCAGGCTCTAGTTCCCCTGGCTGAAGATCCGGGAGGAGCCAGGCAGGGTTATTTTGCCCCAAGTGGCACAATTTGCTCCACAACAAAGTGCACGTCCGAGCATGTGCGCTGAGGCAAAAAGCCCCGGCTCAAATTTGCACTGCTTCTATTTGAGCTGCTGCAAGCGCACATGCTTGCATGTGTGGACGCACCCTATCTGTCCACTTGTTCTCTTTAAGTTTACTTTAATCCTACTTCTACTTTCTCAGCTTTTGTGCTCATTACTGGATTTTTAAAAAACATTTGTTCTTCGTTCATCCAGAGGTCAGGAAAGCCTTTTCTGCCGAAGTCCCTTGTCTGTGCTTTAGCTTAACTATGCCTTAGCATAACCAGAAGTCCTGGGATGGGTTTACACTTTAGGGTTAGCAGGTGACACTTGTAAGGAATTGCTAGTGTTAATGGTAGTGCATGCTAATGATCAGTGGCACATTAAAGGTTAATACCCACTTTAATGTGCACTATTCAGACATGCTGCTGCAGTATGCAAATCTGCTCCATGTCTCTCCTACTTTCTGGCTCTCCAGTCTCTAGGCTGGGGGGAGGGGAGGAAAAGCCCCCCACTTATGATGCTTGGATCACCCCCATGCCCCCACACCTTCTATCACTTGCACATAAAATCTTACCTTATACAGAACTTGGGTATGCTGTGAAAGACACGGGTAAGTGACCAAATTATGAAGCATGCATGTGATGGGTGTTGGAACAAATCTAACAGAAGAGAATGTGGACAGCATAATAACCACAGGGAAACCAATCAATGTCACCCAGAAATTAAGTGTCATAATAGCAGGGAAAGAATGCAAAAGGATATATTTCAGATCAGCAAAAGGTCCCTGAGGGGGAAACCTGAGGCCATCGTGGACAAAGGGTACACCACCAGCCCATCTCACCCACCCCATGTGGGGAGCAGGGCGGGCGGGCCTCATCCCTCAACCTCCAAGCTGCTGACATCTGATATGCAAAAAAAAAAACCCACCACAGGGTGAAGCTTGTGCACTGGCTAGATGTACCTTCCCTCTGTGACAGCCTTAGGAACTAGTAGATAAGGAGGGTTATTTTGATTGCCTTCCCTGTATCACTCTTATCTGCTATCACTGTGTATCAATCACATTTGCCTATTTTGAATGGAAGAAGTTGTGCTTAGCCTAAGGGTTTGCATGCACCCAGAATAAGGTATTCAGGTCATGAATCCAGTGCCAACAGACCCCAGCATTCCAGTGTCTGGTTTATAGTGCTATGAAAGCAGTGGCAGTCAATGGACTGGAAGCATGTAGGAGTTTCCAAAGCAGCTCTAGTAGAGAGCTAGGGTGGGAGGGAGAGAGATTAAATGAAGGGAAAGAAAGCGGGACTTGGATCTCTCACACTTAGAATTTTGCTCTAGTGCCCATTTCCCTCCATGTATGTGCCAGGTTAACAGATTGTGGAACCTTATCCTTCTAGGATTATATACTCTCATTTTCTACAAGATTCCTGACTCATTCAGCGTTCAGTACTGTAACACATCGGGGCCCCAGGGGTGCCTGTGTCTACATGACCGTGCCTTCCTCTGCCCCTAGGGCGCCTTCCTGTCTCTCCTGCCATACCTTGATAGCAATGTAAATAAATGGGGAGGCAGCCCATGGATCTTTTCTAGGCCTCAGTCACACTGGTCGCAGGTCCCTGGCTGTGCTTCTGTAGTTGGCTGTGCCTGACAGGGCACCCAAAGCATTAAGGGCTAATTGCATGGCTCCAAATGCTCCCCTTTACCACACCCCATGCCTCACAGGTGTTATAGTTTTCTGTCCCCCTGTTGGGGCTTCAGCCTCTGCCCCCTTAATCTAGCTAGGCCTTCTAGCCTAGGCCCACTGAATTGGACCTGGCTTTAAGGCACTAGCTTTGTTTGTCCCTTCCAGTCACTGGGCCCCTGGATACTCTGTGGATGTGCCCTCTCTGTGCACCAATGAGGGCTCAAGGCAGTTGAATGCCCCCTGGGCACTAATGAAGTCTCCACTTCCCCTATAGCCTCATCCCAATCCACTGGTATCAATAGTAACATAACATAAGCCTCTGGGCAATAACATAAACAAAACAATAGAAGCAGCCCTCTGCCCCTTTAAGTGTCCCTGGGTGCTTCTCCTGGACAGTAACCCCTGATCCTGCAGAAAGCAGGGCTAGACTGGCTTACCATCTCAAGCCCCAGATTTATATGCACCCAGGGCCCTGCCTACCTCTGGTCAGGTAACTGCCTGGGCTGGCTGCTAATTGTTTCATTATCCCAGTTTCCCCAGCAACCAGCAGCTGCTGGCGCTGCCTACCATCCAGAGCTCCCTGGCTGGGCTGGTTTTCCTCTTAAAGAAACAGAGAGAACAGGGCTCTATTACATATTAATAGAATTTGTTTTATGGGCAACCCTAAACCATACAAGCACCTGATTTTGCAACCTAAATAACATGGTGTTGCACATGTGAGCCAAAGACCACTCTGCACACAAACACTTTCTATATAAATTACCTCAGTCTTTTCAGAAATGGAGTCCAACTGCATGTTTTTCAACTCTAGAGATCAGTTTGTTTTGGTATATATAAGCTTTCAGTTTTGAGTCTATAATTAAATCGAAAAGGACTACAGTTTCTCGCTTGTCCTCTCTCTCTCTCTCTCTCTCTCTCATTTTTTTTTAACAGTTTGAGTTTTTGTTCATGGCGATCAATGCTTGTCTTTTTGAACAAGAGGTTTAATCTGTTCCTGTTCTATCCTTCATCAAATTAATGATTCGATCCCCTTGTTATGTATGTAGACAAGACAACTTTTGGGTGAAGTATACATGCTGGTGGGGTGTGGGCTGGTCTTTTAAAACTGATGTTACGTTTTGACTTTTTAAAAAATAATATTTTAGATTTTTTTGTTGAAAATGGCTTTTGGTTTTGATATTGTCTCTTATTTTTTATATTAAAACATTTTTAAGAGTGAATATCTCACTTGGGGTTGAACAAAATGTTGCATATAGACCAAATCATACTCTTTGAGAAAAATTCTTGGAACTGCTAGCAAACCAAAATATCCATTACTTGTCAGTCTCTAAACATAGCCCTTTGCAGGTACCTCAATGATTATTTTACTCTGCTCTTTTGAAGCCCAAAGAGAAGAAGTATTAATCAAAAGAAGAGAGTTTTCTTTAGAATTTGTTTTAAATATTCCAGTAAGAGGAAATGTTTTGTACATAGGCATTAGTCTCTCTCTAAAATCGAAACAATAACAGAACCCTATAATAACAAATGCCATTTTCTACCCCTAGAGTATAATCCAGAAATAAAGTCATTTTTGGAGGCAAGAGACCTGGGATTTATGCTGCATTTTTAGCACTCAAATACAATTACAGACAAGATACCTTCCACAACATTCTTCTCAGCAGCACATAATCATAAAACAATGACACAGCAAAAGGGTTAATTTCCAAGCCAAATAAAATTTTAATTAAACAGTTTAAGAATGTACACCTAGATGTATTGACTATATGCAAAACTGCTGTGCTGCCATCAATTTGTAGGGCATCCTGCTGCTGTATATTGTCAGTGTCACATAGCATTATGTAGCATTTGAACACAGGAGGCATAAAAACGGGTCTGATCTTACTGAGTTTAAATTGGTAACAATTTAGAATCTGTTTAGTCAGCGGCAATTAAAAAACTATAGTCATTAAGGGCTAGATTCTTTGTGTGGCATTCAGGAAACAGTCTCAGACAGTGCAGAGTCTCAGTGACCTGGAAGAGAATTACTGAATGAATGTATCTGTGTTCAGGAGACTATCCCTAAATGAAACGTAGTCAACCTTTTTCAGCTGCAGACTGTAATGACCCACGCTGGGTCAGAAATGGTGTGGGAGGCAGTAGAAGAGCAGGTGGGTGATGGGCGGTGGGCAGGGCAAATGGTGGGTGAGTCAAGCAGCTTGACCTCTGAACTTGCCTCCCCACACCTTTACCCCTGCTTTCTGCTCTCCACACCAGCCATTTGCCCTTCCTGGGGTCTGCCCCTCAGACTGTATCCAGACGAGCATGGGCATCCAGACATGCTTTGGTGTGCAGCAGGCTACCCCAGGTAGTGTAGCCTGCAGCTGCCTTACCTGGGGTCCTAGAGACTTCAGGGAGCTGCAGCCATGACACTCCTGCATCTGGGAGCATGCCTCTGGTGGGCCAGGCTCTAGTATGGGTGGTGTGCACTGCTGTCACATGCTCCACCATAAGCTCCCCGGGATCTCCCAGGGTCAAAAAACTCTCCGTGCTGCAAGGTAGTAGTGTGGGGCACATCTGTATGTGTGGTGCCACAGATGGGTCTGCAGTGCTACATACTGCACGTTTGACCTTGCCTGGCCTCTGTGCCTGCAATCCCTGGTGCCTACTCTTGGGACCACTCTTATCTTTGTGTCTGTGACCAATGGAGAATGTAGTTACTAGCCAGCCTTCTAAAAACCCAAGTATTGTTCCTTTAAGAAGAAAGATTAGAGGAAAAGCAGAAAAAAATACATTATTACAAAAGGCCAATGTTCCTGGTTATGTTAATTATCTGCTGATGTTGACCTGGGACAGTCAGTATTCTTCAGATGCCCTCAGTGACATGTTGTCTCTAACTGATTTCTCAAATGTGTAACTCTTGCCCTGTCTTGAGTATAGGTCCCATTTGAATGTTTTTCAATAGGTTTTTGATGTTCCCAGGCTTTGGCACTTCTGGTCAAACCTGAATTTGCAGGTTCAGCACAAGATCAAGCCAGGATCCACAAAGCAAACATTTCTGGTATTGCTGCTTGAGAACTTTCAGGTCTTTCCGTAGGGGCTTATTTTCAGTTATCCTTTTTTCTTTATGCCTGTTTATTCAAGTCAAAGACTCCATTCATAATGGAAACACTCCGGTGTCCTGCAGGCATGCAGCAATCATCAATTATTACAGACAGCTCTAAATTATCACATCAGCTGGACTTGAACCAAAGTCATAAGCAAAATAAAATGAAGATTTGGGCCTTATTTCTGGTCCTCTTGTTCCCTTATGTATAGTGATATTCATAATACTGAAGTATGATAAAACTGTTGAGTTCATATTTTGCATGCATTTAAATATTAAGAGATTGATTTTAGCCATCTGCTCACCCTTGCAATGATGTACCAGGAAATAATGTTTGTTAGGATTCCTGACAATATAGCCCTAGGATTCAGGAGAGAAAAGTGAATTAATTCCAAATGCTTTCCTCTGGGAACACTTGAGTAGAGCATCAACAAAGCAGTGGTGCGTCTTCCCCCTCCCCCCACAAGCATCCTTCCACACAGATCTAATATCTGAAATCAATATAATTGTATCTGAAATTACTTTGATACTCATTCCCATCACCACAAGAAGGGAGCTGCAGCATAATACAGTGTTCTCTGGAGATCCCATAGGGACAGCACACCTGTGTACCACTTGTACCTGTATTCTGGGCTGTGTGGAAATGGATCTTGTTTATACCCCTTCCTACTTAAATTTCTTATGCATTCACATCCAAGGGGCCAAGAAAATAATGGGAGACAAAAATAGATATTTTTATAAATATAGTATGTGTAATCTCTTTATTAAACCTTTGCAATCCAAAAAATGTCAATTGGGAATTGCCACACCAGTTAAACTCATCTATCTGTCTCTCTTTCTGATAGTAAGCAGCAATAGCTGCTTAGAGGAAGCTCTACTACTGCACTTTCCCTATAATTTAATCTGGTTTATCTGATTTAAAAGCATACATTTTAACTCCTGAATATAATTTGGATATTCTTGTTAACCATATAGGTCTTTAACTTTTAGACGATTATCAAAAAGCAAGTATTCTGCCTAACAATCATGTCCGCCAGATTTCTGATTCTCTTCCAAATGGTTGAAGAACTAGAGCAGAAAAAAAAACCCCAAACAACACAGAACTGTGACACTTGACTTGGCAAAATGTACTTTCTACTCCAACCAATTAACACTTTGGCAGAGGCTTGATCAAAAAAAACAATAGTCTTCCTGAAAGATGAAAAGCTTATAATTGAAAACATCCTGTACTATAGGAGGGCATGATACAAAATTACACACACACACACACACACACACTACACATACAACACTATGGGTGCATCCACACATGCAAGCATGTGCGCTTGCAGCAGCACAAATAAAAGCGGTGCAAATTTGAGCCAGGGCTTTTTGCCTCAGTACATATCTGAGTACTTGCGCTGAGGCAAAAAGCCCTGGCTCAAATTTGCACCGCTTCTATTTGCTGTGGAGCAAATATTGCCACGTGGGGCAAAATAATGCTGCCTGGCTCTTCCTGGATCTGCAGCCAGGGGGAGCTAGAGCCCGGAGCCAGCACCTGTGCTATCCCCAGCACTATAAAAAAGCTGCCCTGTCCTGGCTCCATCAGTACAAAAAGCTGCCCTAGCAAGTAGTTCAAGGCTACTTGCTCTCAGGAGCTTCTGGGGCCCAGCCAATTGGTACCTGTGGCCACTACCTCTTGTGCCAGCTGAACTGCTGAAGCAGCCCTGAGAGTTCCCTGTTCTCTCTACCCACTGCAGGGGTCTGGCAGTGGGGACTGTTGCCTGGTTGTGACCTGCTGCACACCTGCCAGACCCGGATGGGGACTGCACAGCCAGTAGAGGCATCTGCCCCTCAACGGGGTG
>NW_005841860.1:3921906-3922322 GCF_000455745.1 Alligator sinensis | reverse complement strand
CCAGCCATCTGGGCAGCTATCACCTGGAAGATGTTCTGGGTGTGGTGGCCTGCTTTGAACTGTCAAAGCATGTCCTTCTGGCCCCATTTGTCCAGAGGTCAGTCACTTTCATCTAAGTTCAAGGTGCCAGCTCTGAGCAGGCAGGGTCCTACCACTGGCCTCCCTAGCAGGAATTCTGGTGTTCCCTATTGGAAAAAGTCCTGCTAAAAATGTCCCAAAAATCCGAAAGTCCATGTTCTTCCATGATTAAAACAAAAGACCACTATATATATATATATAGAGAGAGAGATTAGTTGGGCATGTTTTATTGAGATATCTACAGTGTTAAAGCAATGTGGATGCTTAGCAGTGTCATAATAAAATGAATTCTAAATACCTATATGTTTTGCTGACCCCACCAGGGGTAACAGCCCCTC
>NW_005841860.1:3900624-3921770 GCF_000455745.1 Alligator sinensis | reverse complement strand
AACCCCCACAATCCCTTACTTACCAGCACTGGAGCCCTGCTGCTAGCACGCTGCCTGCCCTGCACAAGCAGGCAGCATGCTTCAGCACCAGGGTGAAGGACAACCACAGAAATGCTCTGGCAGCCAGAGCATCAGGCCCCAGCCTCTGGTTGCCTCAAGGCATGGTCCCACTTTTTTTAGCTCCATTTTTTAGCTCTAATTTTGCCCCTGTGCTTCAAACTTGCAGCAGGGGAACCTTTTCCCATTCCTGCACGTGCCTCTTGCAGTGTCTCAAAGGGGTTTAAGATTCTACAAGAGTCAAGTGTGGGCTCACCTGGATGTACCCTACAAATTCACACACACATACACATAGGCAAACACCCACTTCTGTGCCTGTGTGTTAACACTAGGGTGCATTTGGGGTAACTTGGTGCTTAGGGGTTACTTGGGGTCATGGTGCCCCAGGGGCTACTCCAAATGTTGGGTTCCTGTAGGTTCTTTATCTTTCAAATGCTCAGTTTTGTCTCTGTTCCTGGGTGAGGTCTGTGGTTCCTGGATGAGTCAACGAAGGCAATGGTTGGGTCATTGAGCTGATGGTCTGGTCATTACTGGTCATTCAGTAGAGGCCTACTACCATTATGTCTCAAGCACCCTCATTCATTCCCATTCGTTCAGGAACCAATAGGAGGGGTAGGTATGAGTCACCGTTGCAACATACTATACAGTAGGGAATGCCTGGGTAGGTGACACAAGATGGAGGCTTGACATTGCAAAATGGAATTCTGGTGGAACTTGACATTACTTTGGTTAACTCTACAGACACAATCCTAAACCACACAATATTAATACGCAACAATAATAATGCAAAAATGATAGGAATACAATATAATACAATTTAAAACAGTAAAAATCAATACAAACATAACAGAACACTATTTACAATATAAAAAGGGGCTTATTACACAAGAACCTATCTTAGTTTACCTATGAGTACTAATAATTACTTAAAAGGGATATAGAGGGCAGAGAGAAAGTCAGAAATGGTTGGGGAAGGAGAGGGAATGTATTTTTGAATAATAATAAAAAAGAAAAACTGAGGGTTTTGCTACACATTGATCCAGATAGTATTTTGTTGCTGTGTATATATAATAATTGTATAAAAAACAATCTTTTGGTCTGAGGCTTTTATTCAAACAAAACACTAGGTAACATATTTTATGCTGTGAGCACAATAAGGAAATATTCCCTGGGTTACAGGTCATCATTGAGAATTGTCATTTTTATATGTATAAGCTTCAGAAAAATAATGTGTCAAAGTACAAGCGTTTAGCATGAAAGTCATAAGGGAACCTGATCAGTATGTCTGAGGTGCTTTCATAGGCCCCTTCTACATGTGCAGGTCAAGGCACAATTGAATCTGCCACATGTGCATGGCAGGAAGCGTGATTGTGCAATCGCTCATTAGATCCAATAGCACCTTATTGCCAGTGCAGGGGGAGCCTGATCATGGGCTTCCCTTGCATTGGCAAGAAGCAAGTTCCAGGAGCTGGGAGCCCCCTTTGCTGATGTGACTCCCAGCTGAGGGGACCATACACAGCTGGGACCAAGAGTGTCAAGCCTGATAGGGATCTTGCTTCTGGCTTTGCCCCTTGTGCAGCCAGGACTGAGCACTCCATCAGGTAAAGGGATTCTTGGTCCTGGTTGACTGAGAGCCCCATCATCTGCAGGACTCTCAGCCCCAACAGCCATGGGGCACTGCTGTGGTTCCTCAGCCACCCTGCAGCTGGTAGATCACAATGACTAAGAGAATACAACAGCTGTGATTTCCCAGCTACTGCCTGCAGTGCTTCAGTCCCCCATGCAGCTGGGACACTGGGAGATCATAGCTGCCATCTCCCAGCTTCAGGACTGCCTACATGTGCAAATTAAATCTGGATAGAAGCCAGCTAAAAGGTTATTACACGTTCTTGGCTCCATCTTCTCTGGAGCAGGGATTGAAACAATCTTGCACGTGAATGCTAACTGTTAAGCTAGTGAATATTCTGGGATGAAGCCTTCTCATCAAAAATTCCATCCTGGATTCTGAAAAACTTTTCCCAACACAAGTTTTGTGTTCTTCGCACAGAAAAAAATTGGTTCTGACAAATCTGCATTTTCTTACAACTGTTTTTATTTAACAATTTTTGTCTAGATATCATCTTCTGACATGAAAGACTGAGATTCAAATGTAAATATATATTGCATGGCTGATTGTATTTGACAGCTCTTGAAAAAGTCTGGATCTGAGTGATGTTAATAACTGCATCATTCACTGGAACATCTCTACAGTTTTGTCAGCCTTACTTCTGAATTTGCTTCTCTCTTTCATTTTCTCTGCTTTTGCGCTTTCACTTTTCATTTTCAGCATCACTTCATGATATTCAGCTGATACTTTAGGTCTAAAGATATCATTGTATATACTTGAGAATCCTCTTTGCTTTTTTCTCATTTCTTAGATTTGTCAGGGGATCTGAATGACATGTATCTTTCTCATTAAAGAACTTCTGATGAACAGATGGTGACAACTCTGTATTATTCCAGTACTGTAAATTATTCTAGCTGTGTGCAGACTCTCTGCATCCACTCAGTCCTTGCTCTCCCCAGACTGTTGAAAGAAAGCACACAATGAGGTTGACACATGAAGAAAAAGGATTTTTTGCTAAGTTTTCAAAGCCTTGTGAAATTGCACGTTTTGTTAAGGTATTTCTGGTAAAAAACATTACATTATTGTGTGGTTACAAAAAAACACACCAGTTGTACCTCGAATATTTATGCTGACATTATTTCTATCAAGTATGAAACAGTCATTTGGAGTAATTTGATATGACAAAATAAAATCTCCACTTCCTAGAATAAACATGCACATTATTACATTCAAGGCTTAGAGCCAATTCCTCATGAAACAGAAAACACTTGCATCAGAGGAAATCCCAATATTCTTTTTACTTCTGTTTTTATTTGTTCATTTTCCCTTCCTGAATTGTATTATGGGGAAAAGAGTATGTATTAATAACATGCATTATGCACTTTTACTGCCCCAGATGTCTGTTATCTTCCATTTCTCATGAAACAGAAGAGTCAGCATGCTGAATCTCAAAAAATGATTCACACTGGTTTTGCCCCTGCATATATCAGGCAGCGCTATTAATTCTTGGTTTGGTGTTTAAATTAATCTCATGCAGCTTTCGTACACACCATGCCATCTTTCTTTTAAAAATTCTGTTGTGGGGATAGGCAGCCTGTTTCAGCATCAGTATAGCTAATGTTGTTATCTTTAAGTTAACTTTTTTACTTCTATTGCACTCAAATTAATTTACTATTTTCCTTGGCATGCCAATATACATTCATTATTCTCATCTTCAGGTAATCTTTGGAACGTGAATATTTTTTTTCTTTTCTATATAAGAATTAAGTCAGTTAACATAACTGTGACTGTGTCAGATTCTGTTGTCACAGGTGGCAAGGTAAGTAAATGACGGCAGATATCAGAGCCTTGGGTCATTGGCATAGATCATTGCAGCTTTTATTTTGAAGTGTATCCTCAGAGCAGCTGCAACATATTAAAATAAAGTGACAACCTGTCAAAGATGTACAGCTCACACATCACTTAAGACTGTTTCCATTCAATAACTACCAAATGTTTTTATAGCTGTATTGTGTATTTTAATGGACATTGTTTGCATACTGTATATATTATATTATACAACTTGTCTTACATATCTGTACAGTAAGATTATATTCCAGATCATGGCAACAGCTTTTAGTCAGAGACTTAATTTGCTACTAGACATAGGTCCCTAACAGATATTAAACTAAAGGTACAATGGGATCTGATAAAAAATCCTCCAAATCACAATTTTTGGTATGCCATGTGTACATGGTAGCTGTGATGCCCCTCTGCTGGCCATATGGCTCCAGCCCAGCTTAAGATGCCCTCTTTTTATTTCTCACCTGCTACATATTGTTCTTATTAACAGATTGAAAAGGGAAGCTGCCCAGGATTATTGGAGTAAACATTGGTAATTTCCCACCAGTGGATCCCCTGTCTCTGACTCTGCTGATCGTGCCATTCTCTCCTACTAGGTGGGCCATTCTGGTCCATACATGTGCAAGACACCCATCACTTTAGAAGCTAATCACGCCCTCCAAACCTTCCCTGCAAGCATGCTCATGCCTCATAGGTGCCACACATCCAGTGGTCACTTGACCCCAGAGCCACCAGGCCACCTCAGGCCTTTACTTCCATGTTGGAGCTTCCTGGCTTCCGCACCTCTATTCTAGCTAGTCCCTTAGCCAAGGCCCACACTCCCAGATCTGGCTTTTAGGGTCCAGACCTTTATTTTCCCTCTAGAGACCTTATCTCTTCCTGTCTGGGCTCTGGGCTCCCTGGCCCCAAACTCTGCTCCTCTCTGGGCTACCCCTGTCAGGACTCAAGACAATCACATGCCACTTGGACATTAAAGGGACCTCCAAGCCACCCCTTTGTAGTCCCACCCAAACCACCTATGTAAATCTCTAACCTAAAATAAGTTATCTGACTATAACACAGCTCCCCAAGTGGGTCCAAGCCCAAACCCCAGCTCCTTGGCTGTATCACTCTGAGTCCTATTTCTCTGCAAGTCAGCAGCATTCTACTTCCATTACTCCCCAGGTAGTCCAGTTGTCAGTCATGAGCTCCTCTGCCGCTCTCCTGGAAAAACCTCAGGAGTTTCCAGAACCAGACCATCCACTCTTGCTCAGGCCCTGGCTGGAAGCCATGCCCCATTTTGGTTATGTGACTCCCTGAGCTGCCACAGGTGTTTCCTGATTCAGTTTGTCAGCAAAATTTGAGGGAAACTTAATGCAGCTGGCCTCTTCTATAATAATAGCTTCTAGTAGGCCAGTCCCCAGATACTTATTCTCTGGCAGCTCATAATGGATGGCTTTCCTCTTCTGGAGCTCTCCCTGCTGCCCCTTCACCCCAAAACATAACAGGATCCTTTGGCTCTGTTACAGATTACATACCAGATCCCATTGTGCCATATTGCTGATGCAGGGGAGAATGATCCATATTCTTCCCTGGCTGGAAGCCCTGATCATGGGTGCCTATACACATACAAGGCAGGCATTTTCAAAGGCACTGTAACTTTTTCACTTGAAGTGCTTTAGATACAGCACCTTAAAAGTTAATAGGCATTCCAAAATGGGTGCTGAATAAGTAAATGACATTCACAAAGACGATGATTTTTATTTTTGTTTTTTATTTTTAATTAAGCAAAGGAGATTGCTTTGAGTCATGTTGATACTGGGCTTCAATGCTAGCTACACCTGGTGTTAGTAATTAGTAAATACCACTTTTAAAAGCTCCAGTTAAATATACGTGCAATAAAGGTAAACTAGGTTGGCTAAGACACACTACCACCTTTTGCCTTGCATTTCAAACACATACAACTACGTTTAATTAAGGTGACTTCCACCATTTTAAAAACATTCTAAAGTTACCTTTGTGTGTTAAGTGATGGTTTTAGAAGGCCTTAAATGGTGAAAATCATCACATGTATAGGCACGACCAGGCTTCCAGCAATGAGAGTGCATAGTATGTTCTCCAGCTGGAAGCCCCACTCATCTGACTAAGACTCCCAGCCATGTCAGCATATCAGCTGAGGGGCTTTCCAGTCTCTGGAGAACATGGGAGCCTGGAAAGACTCCTGTGTGCTCCAGAGGCTGGGCACTGGCCACATGTTAAACTAAAGATGTGTTAGGAACCACTCACAAAGTTATGACATGTTGTAATAGTAAGAGCTTTGCTTGATGCTCATAGCAAGAGTTTTGTATGCTGACTTTATAGCAGGGTGGTGAAACAGCACATAGCTTTTTGCTCTGTGAGCGTGACTGAACTATGAACCTAGACAGTAGAATGTTGTAATACAGAGGAATGTGGTAAACACCAAGTGTGTTAGATCACGACTCATCCCCAAATTCTTAGTTTGAGATAACCAAATCCCTAGTTCGAAATAAAGTTATTTACTCCAGACTATATACGCTGTACATTCTTAAGTTACAAGGAGTTCCTCCACTCTGGCAAGAGATCTGATTTGCACAGAGCCCGGAGCAGGCTATCTCATCCTCGAGATCGAGACACTCCAGGGCCAGGGGAACTATGCAGAGTGGCGGCTGCCACCTAGAGCCGATGTGAAGTGATCATCCTCTCTGCTTTGTCCTATTGCCTGCCTCTGAAAGTATCCTTAAATAAAGCTTTGCAAGAGTGAGAACAACCGTGAGTACGTTCTTTGTTCAAGCGCAGAGAATCTTCTGAACCCAGTAGTTCATTCTAAGACACATGTATTTTGTGTAATAACTTTGTGGCTTATTCCTTGTCTTATTACACCACTAATTGATATGAATGTGTGGACAGGTCACTACTTAATATATGATTAACCAGTTAATCATATCTTAAGTGAAAGACCTATCAGAGGCCATAGATATAGTATGGGCAGATTGTGTTTGATGCATTTTGCAACTTCATTTCTGTGAATCTTCAACCAAGAATATTATTAGAAAATTTCAGTGGGTTGTGCAAGAACAATACCTGCTGCTTTGAATGGGGAATGGATTTAGTTCATAATGCAAATAACTAGAATCCAAATGTAAAATTGAACCTGACCAGATCCAATGTGCCTGCCAAAAGCCAGGTTTGAAAAGACTCTTACAAGAGTAATAAACTATTTGAATGTATTCTTGCACGGTGAGCTGAATTTCACAGTTCAGTTTTCACCTACCCTGATGTAAGTGTGTGCACACAGGTTGTTATACCAGACCAGGTGGTACATAATAAAGCCTCACCCTCTTTCAGTTTGTTGCCAATATGTCTATATTATTCTGTGAGTTTGTGCTTGCCTTAGAACTCAGTGGTGATCCAAGCAAATCAATGTTAAGCAAGTGTCTTGCAAGATTTTTTACTTCAATAAGCACACAATGTTTTAGAAGAATCCAACTGTAATTTTAAGGGGAAATAAAGGTCCAGCCTGGGCTTCATTAGGTCAATAAAATGTTATTTGACATCCAGATACAATAGCCTTTTGACTGACTGTTTTCTCTGCCATTGATGGCCTATGGTTACATAAAATTGACACCAGGTGAGATGCAAAATATGCTATTGTCATTTTAAGTGACAGTATAAGTCATGATTCCTTACTGTGTAAGCTACAGAAGTGATGGGTGCATGTTGGTATGAACACATAGATACACTATGTATATTTTTCCTTAAGTGATAAAAGTGTTTGGTCTCTCTTTGGCCAGTGACCAAGAAACAAGTACTATGCTATAGTGGTTACAGGCTTCAGACACTGGGACTGCAAGATAATTCATTTATCTAAGACCTGGCAAATCTTTAGATCAGCACTGACATTTGCTTCAAAGAGAATCACCCATCTGTCACAGACAGCATCCAGAGAAGGTGAGGAAATGTGCTGAAGCTCTTTTTCATGTCCCTTAGTGTATTATTCCCACCCCCAGCAAACTCTGATAAACAGACTCCTGGAAAGCTTGGTAGATCTAACTTGAGATTTTATGCTATTACATTTTCAAGGTTAAGAATAAAACTTCTGTTAGTCTCACTGTAAAGAGAAACCCAGAAAAAAACATAAGAGTTCTTGTCAATGAGTAGTTGGAAAAGTCTGAAATGTTTGTGTGCACGTGCATGTGATTTAGAATGCTGAAGTGTAATATCATATACAGTTCAGTGTGTCAGTCTTATTCTGAATGGACTAGTTGAAGCATGTAGCAAACTGAAAGTGAGACTGGGTTATGGCATAGGAGGCAAAGAAGGAAGAAGAGGTGAAAGACGCATTGATTAGGAGCTAGATCTGTTGTGACATGCAACCTTAGTTACCTTTTTAGTTTGAGAACTCAGCTTCCTATGGAGGGACAGAAAATAGGTAGCTCTCAGAGCTCCTAAGTTATAGGTTATTTATTTACTCTTACTTGCTTCAGGGAGTCTAGGAAAAGAAAAACGTAAATGTACTACCTCTTCAGGGCTCGTCCACATGAGAGCACTCAATCGATTTTGCTTCAATCAGCTGTACTGCACCAAATGAAGCATCAGCAGTTGAATGTGTACACACTAGCCACTGTGAATTGGTGCTACGTATGTCCTTACTTCTACAAAGGAGCTGCCTTTCACCAGGTCAGTTAGGGTGCCTGTCATATTTGACAGTTCCCTCAGCAGGGGATGCTGAATTCAAATCAGAAATGTAGCTGTTAACACTGACTTTTCACAGAGGAGAATCCAGGCCAAAGGCCTGAAGGTTGTTTTCTTTTAATTTTATTATAGATTTTAAAAAAATGCTATGGTAAGTTACATGAATTTCCAAGAGCAGCAGCCCCCTTTTAGGTTAAAGAAAGTGTTCAGTGTGCACAAGCTAAGAATAACCTGTTTTCTTTTTTTAAAGAAAAAGGCTTTTGCAGTAAAAAAACACTGGCATTTGGCCTATGATTTCCATCCAAAAATGGCTGTTTTCTCGGAAAAAACACATTTATATTAAGTTATATTTAGCTAGGAGATGCAAAGCCATGACAAACAGTTTAAGGAGAGGAGGAAATTTTAAAAAATGTAAATTTCACATGGGATTGGATATACCAGGAGAAATGTGCCCTGCTTCATTTCCCCATTGGAAATTGGAGACAATGGTAAAATCACTTAAAATGATATATATTTCCCCACAGCTGGAGGAAGATGTAAAGAACTGTTATTATCTGTTAGTATCATGTACTTGCATAGACATGGGGGAATTGGTTAGTGACTTGATAATGACAGATTTTGGTGTTTGCCAGTTTTCTATGACTTCTGTGTCTTTTCCGAGGGCTCAGCATTTGAGAATCAATCCACAGAAGGATAAGTTCTATTCTTACTTTTTTCCCAGAACAGATTGACTTTTATTAGTAAATGTTTAGGATTGTGAATCCAAAAAAGCTGACAAAGCCGGTAGGGAAATACATAGCACCTGAGTGAGGGACTAACAATAGAAGGATGGGGGTGAGGAGGGGAATGCAACTAGGTTACAGGAGATACAATGTTAGCCAACTAAGTCCAGGGGCAAGGGGGAGGGGGGAAGGGGAAAGAGGAGGGAGGGGGTTCACGACGCTGAGAGAGAAAGAAGATAGATACACACAAACCCATTACAATGATCCGCAATGGTGGAAGAAGTGGTCCGAAGAAAAAATGTCTCAGTCCATATAGAGTCTCATTGTGGGGGTCCTCTTTGGGTGGAGCAGGGTCGTCCATTGTTTAAGAATCCTCTCAAAGTGAAGGTCCATCTGGTGCGGAGGGGGGGTTCAGGCGGTCCCCTCTGGGTCCGGTCCATCAGCAGTTTGTCTGGTGGGGTCGGTGTACTGGCGGTGGCCCATGATGTGTTCCACTTAAATGTCTTGGAACACACGGATGGTGTTGGACACCATGAGGCAGCGCATGAGCTTGGTGTAGCGGTGGGAGACGCAGCAGGGACGCAGGACGCTCTTGTTGCTGGGGTCCCAGGCTCTAAGCGTTCCCACGATGAGCGCGTTGACCGTCAGGTCATAGCCGTGGCCCCTCAGGATGTCGGCCAGCGGGGCGTACTTCTCCCGCTTACAAGCCTGGGCATCGGTGAAGGCTTGGTGCCAGTTCTCGAAGAGGACGATAATGTCCATGATCATGACCTTCTTGGCCTCCTCAGTAGGATGACTATGTCGGGACGCATCTAGCTTTTGCAGCTTGGGACATTGTGGTTCACGGAGACCTCCCCCACTGCGGTCGGGATGGCCCTCACCAGTTGGCCCTGGACAGTGTTGTGGCGGAGCTGCCAGGCTCTGGCGTGCAGCTTGCAGCTGCACAGCACATGGGGGAGGGTCTCTGCAGCGTAGCCACACCAACAGCACCTCTTGTCCTGGTGGCCGAAGCAGACGGCCCCATTCAGAGGCAGGCAGTTGAGGCGGGCGTGGTGGAGGAAGTGCCAGTCAGCGAAGCACGTGAAGCTCCCACTGGGCATGAAGTGGTTGCTGGACTCCCACTTCAAGTCAATGTCGAAGACTTTGCCCTGGTCAGGTTTGGCCCTCAGGTCGCCAGCTTACTTGTTTTGGATGGCGTCCTTCAGGAACCTCTCCAGAAAGGTCCTCGTGTGGGGCGTCACTGTCATAGGGTCAGCGCGCAAGGCTGGTTGTAAGGAGACTCCCAGCTCCTGGTGCTCCTTGGTCCAGGTCCAGGCGCAGTTGATGCACTTACTGAGGCAGCGCATGGTGTTGCGGGCTCGGCTCCACAGTGAGGCAAAGTCCCCACCGTCTCTGCTGAACTCACCCTCCAGCGAGCCGCTGAGGAAGGTGGCCCAGTCACGTCTGGTCGGCTGCCTCCTGATCCTCTTGCAGGTGGTCTCCTCGAGGGCGCTGGTGGCAATGGTACTTACCATGGGGTCCGGGCAGGTCAGGAGGCAGAAGTCATGGGTGACCACCGCGATGTTACAGAGGTCTCCCATGTGGGGTACGTTGGCACCTCTCTGCTGGTAGGGGATGTGCAGGAGCTCATTGCTGGCCCTTAGCGGCAGGTGCAGCCACTTCTTGAGTAGCCTCCAGATCTCGGCGTCCGCCTTCTTGAGAGAGGCTCGGTGGTCTTGGGGACCACCGAGCCTCTCAGGACGAACACGACACAGGGGATGAGGAAGGTGTTCACCGCATGTATCTTCTGCCAGGGGGCCAGCAGGGATGAGTCCAGCTTGTGGGCGTCCTGCACGATCCCATTGATGGTCTCCTCCAGCGTTTGCTTGGCCCAGTGGCCGGTGGGCATTCCCAGGTGGCAGTAGGCCTCACCGTCACGCAGGTGCCTCATTGCCTGGCCCTGGATCATGAGGGTGGAGTCCAGGACTCAGCTTATCTGCCTCCCGTCGATGTGCAGGAGGCACACTTGGCGACGCTGAAGCGTAGGCCCATCCACCTGGCCTCCTCAGACGTCACATCCAGCATCTGCTGCAGCTGGGTGGCATCGGGGGCAAGGAAAAAGAGGTCATCGGCATAAGCCAGGACGCTCAACTTCTGGCCATAGAGTTCGATCCCACTGGGGCTGCTTGCCATGGCTCAAAGGAGTGGTTCCATGGCCAGGTTGAAGACGATGGGGCTGATGGAGCAGCCCTGCCTCACCCCCGACTGGATGGGGATCTCTGCGGTCTCCCCATTGGTGGCGCAGATGGTCATGGTGTAGCCATGGTAGAGATCTCGCACCAGGTCGAGGACATCGTCCGGCAGGCTCAGCTTGCAGAGGGTGCCAAAGGTGTGGCGGGGGGGCACGGAACCGAAGGCGTTGGAGATGTCCAGCCCCACCACTGCACACTGCTTCCTGGTCCTCCGGGCATTATCCTGGGCCATCTGGACAGTGAAGTTGTGCTCGTAGCAGCCCTCCATCAACATGAACCCCTTCTGGCTCTGGCTGACAGCCCCGCCGGTCACCGCCCTGTCACTGATGTGTCCCGCTAGGCAGCTGGCATAGAGCTTGGCGACGGTGGAGCACAGGGCAATGGGTCTCCAGTTGCCCGGGTCGGTCGGGTCTCCCTTCTTGTGGATGAGGACCATCATAGCCCTCTTAAAGACGGTGGGCGTGTGCCGGAACTCTCTGCACCTGTTGAAAAGAACAAAAAGAACAAGGCAGCCCGGGTCACACATTTTAAGGAGACTGCACCTGATCCCGTCCCTGCCAAGGGCGGTGTCCCTGGTCCTCTTCAGGAGGGCTTCCACTTCCTGCGGTGTGAAGGCTTCCACAAACCCCTCCACTGGGGGGACGGGGGGTCAGCACTCCGATGGTCGCAGGGCATGGGGTGGCAGCTTCTGCTGGGGAGTTGAAGACCCTGCTGAAGTATTTGAAAAGAGTCTCCTGGGGGACCTGGCAGAAGGCCGAGGGTCCCTCCAGGATCTCTCTCACTGCCTTAGGACGGTTGGCCCGGTACAGCTTCTGGATCCAGGAGGCTGCCTCCGGGTCGTATTGCTGGTGCCTGGGTCGCCTCTGCGGCTGCGGTCTGTGGTCCTGTCACGTCGTTGGTCTGTTGTTGCTCCCCTGGGGTTGGCCAGGCCGAGCGGCTGCCGAGAGCTCCTCTGTGAGCCAGGCCACTGAGGCCTCAAAGGCCTCAAAGGTGGTGGTCCGGTCCGGAAGAGCTCCTCCAGCCCCTTGCCATTGGGTGGACATTCTCTGTTGTGGGGAGGGCTCCGCACCCAGACATCCTGGCACACTCAGGGGCCAGAGGGCACCCGGCGGCTCAGTTCCTCCAGGCGGCTCTGGTATCCTCGGCGGGTCAGGGGCTTCAGGTGGCCCCAGGGGTCCAGGAGGAGGGCTGTCCGGTTGGGGTGTCGTGTCCAGTTGGGGGTCCCTGGGCGTAGGCCTGCATGGTGGTGTCGCTGGGGCAGGTCTCTCTGTCGGGTGGTTCCTGGAGGTCTGGTCTGGTGGGGTTGTTGGTGGGGTGGCCGGTCAGGCGGGTCTTCGCACTGCAGCCTGGGTCTGACGGTCCAGAGCGGTGGACCTCACCAGCATTCCAGGTCTCCTCTCGGCTCCGTGGCCTTTGCATACCTTGTGGTGATTTTTCAGGAGCTTCAAGGCCTCATTTTCGGTGCTTCAGAGGGCACAGTAGAACACTAGGAGCAGCTGGTGGAAGCGCTGTAGGTGCTTGTTCATGTCGTTATGCAACCTGTATTGTCTTGGCGGGTGGCAGGTTGGACAGAACAGCTTTGTAGGAAGGGGGAAGGGGAGGAACGTGAGTGCCGTCACGTCTACACCTTCACCAGGGTCATCCGTGGGAGGATCCGGTGTTGTGGGGGTTCGGGGCTCCTCCACCAGTGTGGGGAGACCCTCGGGGGGGACATCCTTGGGACCACTGGAGACCAGGGGCTGTCACCGTTCAGGGCTCGCCATCATCACTGAGGGGCCATGGGGGTCCAGAGGGGTACGCTTTCGCTCAGGGCACTCTGCCGTCATCCGGGGGGCATCCTCAGGCTCCGGGGTCCTCCGCCGGGAGGCGGCTCTCATCAGCTGGGGTTCTGGGCTCTGAGATTCTCTCTGCCTCTGGGGGTTGGTCGATGGTCGGGGGTCCGCCGCTGCCTGTCAGGGTCCCGACATCATGGGAGGTGCGTCAGGGTTTGTCGCCAATTTGGGTTCACTGGTTCACCCTCCTGGGAGGGTCCTCCTAGATCTGTAGTTGGCGGTCCGCTCTAGCTGGGGTCTCCTGACATGCCTCAAATGTTCTTGTCAGTGGATCAGGGTGTCCTTGGGACCTGGGGGTGTTTAACCACGTTCCTTCCTTTGAGCCCTGGCATTCACCTACTCCAACTGAGGGGGGACCCAAGGTCGTCGGCTACTAGCCCAAGTCGGGGTTGTCACGTTATCCGGTCCAGTGAACTGTAAAACCTTTGGCTACTCACCTGAGGGGCACGGTCGCTTGCACAACCGGCGCTCTTTCGGACGTACTGGCGGCACCGCCTTCCCTAGCCCGTCATGACTGACAAGAACCCACGCTGCACCGGAGGAAGGAAAGCAAGCTGCTAATCAGTTCACTTTTTGTTGCTGTTATTCCGGCAGTCTGCCGGACTGGGTTGGCGCTGGTCCTGGAGGTAGAGCAATACCAGGCCAAGCGCAGGGAAAAAAGAAGCGGTTCTCCATCTTTTCAGCAATTAAACTGATAAGAACAGATTGACTTTTGTAAGTAAATGTTTAGGATTGTAAATCCAAAAAAAAGCTGACAAAGCCAGTAGGGAAATACATAGCACCCGAGCGAGGGACTAACAATAGAAGGATGGGGTTGAAGAAGGGAACACAACTAGGTTGCGCAACTACTAGAACGCAACTACACTTGATCTGAGCCTTCAAGAGGCCAAGAAGCTCAGCATTTGAGAATCAATCCACAGAAGGATAAGTTCTGTTCTTACTTTTTTCCCAGAACAGATAGTATATTGTCTCACATACCCCCAAATAAGATGCACATCTTGGTTTTGGGAGGGAAGAATGAAGGGGGGAAAAGTTTTTTCTAGAGTTTTAGCCTCATACAGCAGGGACAAAAAATAATCTTCAATTCATTCACCCCTCTTTTCTTATTCAGGTCAAAGCTAAAGTTTTAACATTTTCACAGCTAAGTTGTCAACAGTTCTGGGCTGCTCTGCCAAAAAGCTGAACCTGTACTTACTATTGAACACTGGAATCAATGGGCAGATTTAGGAATTTGAAAAGAACTAAAAATAGTTTGCAGGCCTATGAAATAAGAGAATTTGTCTATATCAGAGTAATTGCAAAACCTTCAGCGAAATTGCTGAAGAAAGGTTAGTTTGATTAGTGGAGCATTAAGACTGTTAGAAAGGAGAGTGGATTATTACAACTTGTTGAGTGAAGAGCAATTAGTAGGAATCAAACAGATACTAATAAGCCATAAAGACAATTGACTCTCTCTCAGTGCTGCCTGAATAGAAATGTCACTGTTGCTCCTCTGGACTGAAAAAACAGCTTCCCTGCCTAAGAAATGGACCCCAGTTTTGGAAAGCTAATTTTGCACGGGGAGGACAAAATATGGTCCGTGCATAAATACGGTAGATTGACCCACCCATGATGAACAAGCTACTGAAAAATGAACATCTTTTTGTTCAGTCTTGTACATAACCTGTGTCCAAAAGCCTCTTGTACACTCATATGTATCCTGCCTCTGCAAGAGGTATTAAACAGTAACAGTTTTTTGGTTGAAATGATTTTTTTTAATCTTGTTTATGTCGGGACCGAGGGTCGGTCTAAGGCTATGGCCAGTAGCCCGGACCGTCAGGTGTGGTTTTTCCATGATGGAGTAGAGTTACGCACGGAAGCGTATTGGTTTTATAAAGAAAGCTTTACTTACACTGCCGATGGTCACAGTGCAGGGAGGAAACTTGCTTGAGTTGCAGTTGCTGACAAACAAACACAAGTGAGATCTCTTCCAAACCGAACCGAACCGAGATGAGTGATTGATATACGACTCCATGAGCGCTTCTTCACACAGGGGATACGTCAAATTACACTATGACGGGGAGCGGCTAAGAGCTGATCAGGCCTCTCTGTCCTCCTCCAAGACACACACGGAGTTTGCTAGGCTCCACAGCACGCTCAGAGCTCCCCACGAGATGGTTGTGGAGTCCTCCAACTTGGGCGGAAACTGCTCTAACCTTTTATACGGCTAGCGAGCCAATTGCTAGCCACCACATAGGAATAATTTAGAATCAGCCAATAATAGGGTACGAATTTGCATATGTGTGGCGGGAACTGTTTGCACCGGGGATTTCTCTCTGCAGCTGAGAAATCCACCGTGCAAAGAGAGCTCCATGCGGCGGGAAAATTCCAATGTGCCGAGGCACTAAAAATCATTGGGTTATGACAGTTTAGAGTTAATTTCCTTTTGCATATGTGGAAGAGACAGAGAGGTTCTATCAGAGTATGAACAGCATGAAAATTATGGGAATACTTTTAAATTAAGAGAGTGATATTTTTCAGGGCAAGCTGATATTGGGGATGTAGTAGCTGGTTGTAAAACTCATCAAGTAATTCATTTTTCAAGCCCATGAAGGGAGTCTGTTGTGATCATGTACTTTCATGTCCTGCAGAACACAAGCTGTAGGATTTTCCCTAGTAATTGCTACATGAAGCTCATCATTTCTAGTTTAACAGTGACATTTTAAAGAAAGATATCCAGTCTTCATTTGATGTAATGGAGAGTTCACCAGTGTGGTTTGTTGTTATTATGAGTCTTCTTTTTTGTGTTAACAAGTATAGTTTCTTAGTTGAGCATGTCCATAGTCTGATTTAATTTCAGTGTATTTTGCAATAAACATAGAATACAGTAAAATGTGTCTAATTGCATTACTGTGGTCACATGCCAACTATTCAAATTTTAGAAATATGTTACTCTTAAAATATGCCACAGTAAGTCTTTTATATATAATACTTCACTTTATTGATTATACTGGGAGTTCTTTAAAAGAGGAAGAGTGAAATTCCTAGGTCTATCTGAAAATTAAATCAGTTCTCTCAACTTTTTCACCACTTTTTTTTTTTACATAAATTGTAATACACTAGCCATCTTCTAGTTCTGAAAGTGGAACAAGCATTGCTTAAAGGTGTCACAACCCAGTTAATCAGTGCCCATGCCACTAGCAAGAGATACCATTTAAGTAGTCAACTAAGGGTTAAAAGAAATCCTTGCCAGAAACTCCTGAAACAAAATTCTGGCGGAGAGCTGTATATAATTTATGCCCACGTCACAAACAAGAAACGAAACTTAAGACTGATCAGGGTGAAAGGGGATAGCCCTGCCATAAATCCCTGCAATTTGTCAAGAAACAAGCATAAGCCCCTCATCATAACCTCATACGTAACAGGCATGAAACCTGACCCACTACCTTGCAACCTGATAAAACAAAGAACTGCTGCTTGCCAGAAAATTAAAGATTCCACTTAGCAGTTCATCATTGGATACCTCGTTAATTACCTCTGTCTATAAATAGTTTAGCAACTTCCGCCCAAGCCGGAGAACCCTGGGGAAATCTCTGAGGAGAAACCTAAGTCCATCTCCAGAGTAGCTTGGCGATCTGATCACTCGTCAATCACTCCCCGTCATTGTTAATTTTGACGTAATAAAGCCCTGCAGGCTCGATAGTCCGTTCTCGGCGTGCGTCGTTCGTCATCGCTTAATATAGTAACCCGACCTCGTTCGCTCAACTGTAACCGAAGCAACTATAACAGAGACAAAGGCTCAGCCTGCGTCGCACGTCACTATCTGGGCGATGTAAGTAAACAATCTCCTGTAACCAACACGCGTCTGTGCCTGGTTAATTCCACTCCATCCATTAATTACCCGCCTGTCAGGGCGAAAGTTTTACTGCTCCGGTGGGGGGGGGTCAGAAAGCAGCTGCCGGCGCTGCTCTGATCTCCGACAAAAGGGAGACCATTATTTCAGCTTTACACTAAAATATAAGAGTATCTTAAAAAATGGAAAATAACTCTTACTATAGGCTGTGTAACCATGAAAACATGCTGTTTTGCCTAAAGTCATAAATTGGCTCAGGTTCTGCTAAACTTTGCTCCCCATCTTTCCAAGGCATTGAGGAATGTGCTTGTACCGAGACTGAAATTTGGGCTTGTAGCAAAAACATCCTTTTTTCTGGTTTTATTATGAAATATATTCACAGTCTTGTCTGCATTTGGCAGCATTTTTCTCTCAGTTCATTTACAATACATAGGATGTTTCTCCTTTCTGTGATTCCTGATAAGTCTTGGTTCTTATTTTGAATGAACCTTCCTTGTGCAAATGTGTCATGATGACTTCCCATCTCTGATCTTACCATTATAGTTGGATATGGAACTTTGGCAAGATGTACTTAGGGAATGCATTATTCATTTAGAAAACCTTTGATGTCAAAATAGTATTTAAGAATCACATCAAATGATTTAGTCAGGCAAATAAAAATAGAGCAAACCAAAAAATACCCTTTAAAGTGGTAACACTATCTATAATTAGCGTTCACTGAAGTGAATCAAATATTCACGTTATAAATGCAGCTTCATTTATCTTTCTTAAATGTCTCTATCAATTATATAGCTTTTATATCTTAGTAATGATACATCAAAGAATGCAACTACTGAAAACAATTGAAATCTAGCATTATCTGTTGGGTTTAAAAAACATACAATGTTCAGGATGCAACTCTTTTACACTTTGTTATCCTTTTAACAGCAAGAATTGCATATTTGAAATGGAGTAGCCTACATGCCCCATAACAATATATAAGGATCACTTCACCAATCACCGAAACATAGATGTTTTTTGGAGAAAGTATGGAAACTCTGTGATAGTGCATAGCAATGCTGTTCAGTAGTTCAGATACAGAAGGTAGAGCATATGGCACATAATACGTAATTGACATTGAAGATAAAATTGAGGTAGGCAAGACATATTAGTCTTCAAAACTGGAATTTGATCAACAAAGGCTGCTCTCTAGGAACTTAAAAAACTGCTCTGAACTGAACATAATCACATAATGGAGAAACAATTTTGTGGGAGAATGGTGAATTGGTTTCCATGTTCAGAGTTCAAAATTGAATGTGTTTAATTTTCCAAAAGTGTCTTCTAAAAGTTCCTTAAGAAATGTGAAGTGTTTTCATATATGAGCAAAGCCAATAAATTCAATCTATGTATAATCTGTGATCAGTGATGCTATGATTTCCTGACCTTACTTTTACATTCCTAGATAAGATAATAAGGGACCAAAATTTTCATTATCACATTTGGCCACCATTGCTAGTATAGGTTGAACTGAAGTAATATTTGCTATGCTGACAAGATCTACCAACTGAGTTAATGTAGCAGTGGGTGACAGTGTATTTATTATTTTCCCAAACAAGATGGAGGTTAAGTTGAACTGTACAATTAAATTAAAGTTCTACAAAAAGACCTTCAGCAAATTTGGAAGTTTTATCAATTGTTTAAATAAAGATCATACTCACTGGGTCTCACATTTTGTAGCATCTTAAGTTCCTAGAAACCAGCTTTTCTAAATATGTATCCTGTCACATAACAGTATATAGCTTAGCAGCACAGCAGAACTGTATCTAATGGTCAGCAGTTATTTTCTAGAGTTGATAACTTTGTCTTGTTAAATGACATTGTATCACAACAAAAATGACAATGCGCTTGCTTCCCTCATATGTCGTCAATTATTCTAAGGGTTTTCGTCAAACAATGCTGTTTTTTTTTATGCTGTTTTTCCATCCCTCCCCCAGAGCGCTGGGATTGGAAGGGACCTCAGGGAAGGATCGCAGTTATTGGCCAGCTACACAGGCAATATTAAAGCAGTCCTTCCTCCCTCTTCCCACTCCTTCTCCTTACTTTCTGTTGTATGTAAGCTGCCATGCAGAGAGAGAAAAACTGCATAAAAATGGAAAACAGAGCTCAGCTCCATTAGGTTGGGTTTATGCTTGTCAGAGCTTGGAAAAATACATCTGTCAAGCAAGTGAGCTTTATTTAGGAGAGAAAAAAGGAAGAAAACAGGGTGGGAAATGGAGAGGAATGCAGTCTGGTCAGAGAGAAGGGAAAGCGCCTGGTTTGGTGTTTAGCCTGGTAGCTGACCAACTCTGATGGAGGGTTAATTAGAGAAGGGTTTGGGTAGGACCTTGGAGGATAAAAGTGATTCCTTCTGGTTTCTGTCCAATATGCAGAGAGCTGTTTTCTTGATTCCCTAGACAGATTATTAGTTGCTGTACCTATTACCAGCCTTCTAAATAGTGTATTTACTACTAGTGTAAACAGTAGATGTCAAACAGGAAGATGTCTCTTCTTTCTTCATTAGTGGCTATCTAGACCATACTTTCTGTTCCCCAGTTCCTAGTAGGTTTTCGTTGTAAGGCCACAGGTAAATCAGGGGAACAGCAGCAGTCAATGTCTTTCTTCTATAAAGGGTTGTTAATATATTGTGAGGAGTTTTGTCTAGTCTCTTTTTTCTAATACATCATCACTCAGATTGATCTCATTGTTACCTGATTTTTTCCCCTTTCTTCTTTTTTTCATCAGTGGTGACCCCGGATCTCTCCTGTCCCATCTTGATGTTAACAGATTTATACTGGGAGGGTACTACTTTACCACCACTGGACAAAGGAGTTATCGATCAAGTCCCTTGTGTTTTGAATTTTCTCATAAAAATGAACTGGTCAACAAAAAATGAAGTCTCACAGTGTGTTCTTTATAATAAGGTTCTTTTATTAGGTATCTATCTAAACTTTTTACATTGATGGTCTCTTGTTTCTTAGGTACCACAATATCCTGGGCTGAAAGCAGTAACAGGAACTGGTTCCTCAAGCTACCGTTCAAACTTTTCTTCAGTGGAGGTAAGTATTAAGTCCTAGATACTTCTCCAAACATCACACAATAGACTTAGAGATTAAAAAAAAAAAATAGTTCCCATGCTTTGGGTTTGATGAGCCTAATTTCCTTTTTTTTTTTTTTTTTTTAATGAGTATCAGTCTAATACAAAAAAAGGTGCCTTCCCCTCTAAGTCTCTAAACAATGTCCGGCTTATTGTTTCTCTTTTTGGTTTCCCCTTTATAATGTTGCTCTAGCCCGACTCACTTCTTGAAAATAAATATAAGAAAAGTTTTACTTTGCACTGTCAGGCTCAGTCAACACTTCTGGTTCTCGAAGTTGCTCTGGCTCCCGGATTGTGCTCCTGACAATGAAGCCTACATCTGCATCTCCTATTCCACCACAGCTCTTTGGCTTCTCCAGCTGGCCATCATTCCACTCCCCTCTGCCCCCACATTCCCATTGGCCCCTCTCTCGTTCCTGTGTGCCCTGTCTCCTTTCCTCTCTTCATCTGCTCTCCTTCACATTCTGAGGACACTCTAGCTTCATGGAGCAGCTGCTCTGGAAGCGTGGCTCCCTTTTTTCCTTAATTGGTTCTTGCTGGTGTTTGGTTCATACCATCACCAGGTCTCTCTCTTCATTACATATACATTCAAAAGATCCAAGGTGGAGGGCCATGCCTCCTGCTACAGAGGAAGACAACCTCCCCCCCCCCGCCTCCCCCCAGTGCATACCAATCTAATCTTGGCAGATTCCTGACCCAATATAAGGCAATCAGTCTAACTCTGCATGGAGGGGAAAGACACTCTAGCTAGGAATCTCCAGCTTTGGTCCCATCAGGAGCATTGGGACACCCCAGTCAAAGTCCCTAGCCTTGGCTGCAGCCAAAACCCAATGTTTGTGAGGGAGGTTTAAACACACCCTGACACTGGCAATGTGCAAGGGGTGCATGTGCACCCCCTGAGCTTGATGGTGCACCCCCTGCAAAAAGGCACCACTGACACTGCTGGTGGTGCCTGCAGGGGGTTGCTGCTCACCACCCCCCACCCCTCACTGCCGACAGTGTCGGAGGTGTCTGCAGGCAGTCCCCAATCCCTGCTGATGCTGCTGGTGGTGTCTGCGGGTGGTCACTGACTGCCAGTCAGCACTTCCCACCCCCCCACCACTGACAGTGCTGCAACTGCCTGCAGAAGCTCACTGCTTGCCACTGCCATGCTACCACCACCACCAGCACTGCTGCTACCTGTGGGAGTTCGCTGTGCCCCCCCCCCCCCCCCCCCTCGC
>NW_005841860.1:3892002-3900614 GCF_000455745.1 Alligator sinensis | reverse complement strand
TAGTGTTTATGCACCCTGACATGTAGCAGAAAGACAGATGAGGAAAACCAGCAAAACCCAGACTCATGGGAAATACCTATAGTAAAATTTAGGCTTAGCTATGACTAGATCATCTCCAACCAGTGCCAGCCCACCCTCTTTTTGCACACCTCCAGTGATGGTGAATCCACAACTTCCCTAGGCAGTCTATTCCACTGCCTCACTATTCTAATAGTGAAGAAGTTATTCCCGATATTCATCCTAAACCCTTATTTTGCTGCAACTTCAAACCATTGGTCCACATCCTACTCTCTGCAGCCCTTCAGGTATTTGAAGACTGCTATCTTGTCCGCTCTTAAGCACCTTTTCCATATGTCTGAACACACATAGCTCCTTCAGCCTCTCCTTATATGACTTGCTTTCTAAGCCCTTTATCATTCTTGCTGCCCATCTCTGGACCCTCTCTAATTTCTCCACATCCTTTTTTAAAATGTAGAGCCCAGAACTACACACAATATTCTAGATGAGTGCTGGGTAGAGAGGCATTATTACCTGCAGCATCTTACAACTAATGCTTCTATTGATGCTTCCAAAAATCACAGTCACCATTTGTGCGGCTGCATCACACTACAAACTCATATTGAGTCTGTGATCTAACAAGACTTCCTGAATCTTCTGCATAGTCCTGCCATCCAGCCAAGTTTCACCCATTTTGTATTTGTCTTTTTAATTTTACTTCCAGAGGTATATTATTGCTCATATTGTTGCTTTGAAAATGGAAGAAAACAAATTTACTTTATGAGAATGGAAAAATAAGACAGTCCCTTAGCATGATTAGGTCCTAGCAAAGACTCTTCAGCTACTGCAGTGGCAAATTGTAAGCCCACTGGAGACAGCAGCCCATAAGTTGCTATGTTGTGGTCAATTAGCCTCTGCATTGATCCTTTCCTCTCCTTAGTCTGTGATTTCATAGGTGTTAATTGCCACTCATTAACTTATTATCCTATCTAGCTACTGTTACTCAATCAATCAAGATTCATTCAGGGACCCACTCCATATAGAGTAGCTGCAGTTCAATTCCCACTCTCGCTAACATTGTTACATGGTACAACTTACTTTAAAACTTAAAGTATATTTGTTACAAAGTTAAAAAGCATAGAATATAAAACATAAAAGGGTGAAATGCCATGACACGCAACAAATAAACCAAATACAATGGGGGGGGGATACTGATGCAGAAAAGTATTTTATACCCATAAAAAGCATCTATAAACTATATTTTTATTACAAGTACACCTTCTATTCTATAAAAATAATAATAATAATATAATAAAAAAAGAAGAGGGAGGAAGGAAGAAAAGGTAGAAAAGAGAAAGCATCCCCAGAAGGGGGGCAAATACTGCAAAAGGGACTTTTTGCCATAAGGACAGGCTTCATGTTGGCGGGGGGTGGGCAGACCAAAAAAAAAAGTTTCTTCCTACAGCATGGCATAACTCATCAATTATGAAGGGACATAAAGTTTGATTTCAAAAATAAGTATCTTGAGATATAATGTATAGGGCAGAGTTTCAGAGTGAGAAATATGAGCTGTCATGTATACAGGTGTGTACTGAGCTTGGTACTTGCAAGCACAAATTGGTAGAGTAGGTCACGGCCAAACTTTCTTTTCATAGTTTTTTATGGCAAATTGCATTTGTGATCAAACAAAATATTTGCAGGAAGTGTCAGCTTTTCTTTTAAAATGTTCAGATTCACATTGAAAAACGAAATATCCAAACATTGAAAACTTTTCATCTTTTGGCAGTTTCCAGCCTGCAATTCTTTGCTTTCTTCCTTCTTTCCACTTTGGATGCTTTGGACTAGGCTTGCTTGGAGCTGTATGGGGTGATTCTGAGCACAGGATTCCCTGGCTTCCTATCACTTTTTTTTTTTTCTGACTCCCACCTGTCTAAAGGTCTCTTGCTTTTGTTTATCTTTCTGATTCTTTTCTTGCATTTTTCCAGTGTTTTTTCTTCTTTTTCTCTGATCTCTGTCCCCTCCCCCTTCACTTCTCATTTCTTTGTCTGTGAGTTGTTCCTTCACAGCTTTTTTCTTCACTGCTTCTTTTTCTTTCTCTCATTTGTGCTTGTTTGTTGCAGGGAGTTATCTTTTTCTATATCTTATCTTTCAAGGGGTGTTCTTAATTCCCTCCCCCTTTTTCCCTTTTTTCTGTTTCTGGTTTTTTTCCTAAACCTCATAAGCACCCCACCCCCCCCAATTCTTTTCACTCCACCTCTTTCCCCCTCCCGTTAAGTTTGTTATGGCTGCATTCCCAGAAAATTATCTCTGTAGTTAATATACACATCTTTTTTTTTTTTCTTCATTCCCTTAGCTTTAGCTTTTGAAATTAGCAGCCTAGTGCCCACAGGGGAAAGCAGCCTGAACATTGGTGACTACAGAAGCACTGACAGATGACACATCCAATTCTGAGATGCAGGCCCCACCCAATGAGGCCGGAAGCTCTTCCAGAGCTCCTGTTCCATCTAAGGGGGCTGGGGTCTCCAGCATGAGAGCACCATCCAGTGGAGGAACTGGGACTACTCCCCAGCCCTGTTCCCCGCCCATTCCACCTATGGTGCCCACCCCCTCCAGTGCAGAGGCCCCACTAGGTGGAGGTGCTGATGCCTCCATTTGCCTCCTTCCGGCCCCAGCCAAGGCAGCTGGGTTGGCCGGTGACTGTGGCACCAAGGCCCTGTCAGACAATGGGGCTCGGGACTCCTGGCCACCTTCCACCATAGCCTTGTCTGAGGTGGCTGCCCTAGGGAGGCAGACTGGGAGTGGTCTGGCCTGTCCCCTATGAAGGGTGGTCTGCCTGCCACTAAGAAGAAGAAGAACAAAGAGAGGAAGGTGAAGGGGGCCTTTCAGGACACCCCATCCCCGCCACGACCCTCCTCACCTGGCACAGGAAGGGCCACTGCTGGAGAGCCTGACCCCACTCCAGTTATCCTGCCGGTGACCCCATTGCACATGACCATGGATGGGGATGACTTGGCAGTGGGGGAGGCAACAGCAGGGATCACCAACCCCTCACCTGTCTCCCAGCTTCCAGAGTCAGGTGGCAGTAAAGATGATACAGAATTCCGTCCTTTTGAAGGCCTGACCCAGGGGGTGGCAGAGGGGTTTGTTGACCTTTTGGTCATATCTCAGCCTACCAGATTGGATGAGGAACCTAGTGACATAGAGGTCCAGCTTTCTGAGTTTCACAAGCAACCTTGAGAGCAGGATGACCTCTGTCTCCCCAAGAAGGGAGAGATCACTCTTCTGAAGCCAATCCTCAACCTGGACGTTGAGAGGAGGCTTCTGTGTCTGGACATTGAGGTTGTAGGAACTGCATTTGCAGGTGAACTCCCACCTGGGGTGCAGCCTCACCACTCTTCTATTGGAAATGTCCAGCCCACATTAGAAGACCCATCCTGGGTTGCTGCCGACTATGGGGGTCTCCTGACCTTTCTGAAACAGACCAAAGGACAGAAGAATATAATGAGGCACATCAGCCAGTAGTGCACAGGCCCTAAAATTTTTGTCAAGGCTGCCAGAGCTGTGGGCAAACTTATTCAGCAAGATCTAGGCACCTGGCAGGTAGCCTGTTGTCTAAAGAAGCTTGCACAGCAGGTGAGAGATGAGTGGGATCTGGGGGGAGGGGCCCCTGGAGTAAAGTAGGGCATGATAGGCCTTCCCCGACCTTTCTCTGTCATCTTGCTCTGCTCTTGGGTCCTCGCTCTTCCACCCACACCTTACCTCCCTCTTCCTCTCCCATACCAATACTCACAGCATCCACGACCATTGGCACTTTTAACCTCAATGGGTGTCAAGATCCAGTGAAACCAGAGGCCATCCTGGAACTACTGTGCCAGAAGCAACTAGCCAGCTCCTTCCTCCAGGAGACACATTCCGATGGGATCAACCAGGGAGCCTAGCACGCTGCCTGGCAAGGCCACTTGTTCCTCAGCCATGGCACCAACCTCAGCATTGGGGTCATGACACTTCTATCACCACAGGTGCAGCTTGACATGGTGGTGGTGCAGGAGGTCATCCCCAGCTCCCTGCTGACTATCTGCATCACCCTAGTGCAACACCAACTGCTACTTATAAATGTCTACAAACCCACTTATGGCCAGGAGAGGGTAATTTTTTTCGAGACCTTGGCCACCCTCCTGTGCAATGCTAGTAAGGACAATAATATGCTCCTTGTAGGTGGGACCACAAGCTACAGTCTTCTCTGGAGACCGGAGACCTCATCGACAAATGGTGAACCCTGCATCCTGATATGTGCCAGTACACATGGGCCAGAATGAGCACTGGCAGTCTCACCATGGCTCACCTTGACCACCTTTATGTCACCAAGCACCATCTGCCACCCCTGCACAGCAGCCACATAGTTCCCTCAGGCCTGTCAGATCATGGCCTGGCCTGCTGAGAACCGAGCATGCCCAGCAGAGCCTGCCCACAGGCACCTTACTGGTTCTTCAACATAAGCCTGCTCCAAGACTCCTACCTCCGGTACTGCTTTGCCACTTTTGGTGGGGCTGGGAGGCTGCAAGACAAAGCTACTCCTCCTGGAAGCTATGGTGGCACATGGACAAGGTACAGATCCAGGCTTTGTGCCAGCTGGCCATGAATGAACTGTGCTGCCGTATCCAAGACCTGGAGGAAGATGTGGCAGAGCTCGAGGCTGCCCTGCTGGCAGTGAAGTGGTGCTGTGCAAGAGCCTCTGCTTCCACAGGAAATGCCTGTGCAACTTGGCAGAGAGTGCAGCCCATGGAGCAAGTATCCATGCCTACTGCCAAGAGCTGGCAGAAACTGATGCCCCAACCTGTTTCTTCTTCAACCTGGAGCAGTGGTGGGCAGTGAGAAAAGTCTTAGATCACCTCAAGACCCCTGAGGGCTGGGTAATCATGGACCCAGGCAAAGTGTGTGACAACACACTCACCTTCTATTGCAACCTGTCTGCGGCCAATCCGTCCTACCCTGAGGCAATGTGGGGACTCCACAAGGGCCTGCCATGTCTCTGTGCCCTGGAGGCTGGTGAACTTGAGCAGGAACTATCTCTGGAGGAGCTGGCAGCCACCCTGGCTGGCCTTGCCTCTGGCAAAGCCCCAGGCATCAACGGGTTACCCACCAGCTTCTACAAGACCTTCTGGCCTCTCCTAGGCCCCTGCCTCCTGCATGTTTTCTAGGAAAGCCTTGCCAACATGGTCCTACTGGTCAGCTGCTGCAGAGCAGTGCTCATGCTGCTCCCCAAGAAGGGAGACTGTGGCTGCATTAAGAACTGGCAGCCAGTCTCCCAGCTGTGTGCAGACTACAAGATTCTGGCCAAGGTGCTGGCCGCCCGCCTCTGCATCTTCATAGCCTCCATCACTGGGCCAGAGGAGAGCTACTGTGTTCTGGGCAGGACCATCCAAGACAACCTGTTCCTCCTCTGCGACCTACTCACAACCATCAAACTCTTCAGCCTGGACATTGGTCTCATCTCTCTGGATCAGAGAAGGCCTTCAACTGGGTGGTCCATGCCTGCCTCTTCCAGACCATGGAGGGCTTTGGCTTCGGCTCCCTCTTCACCAGAACCCTCTGGGTCTTGTACCAAGACACCTCCAGCCTGATCAAGGTGAACGATGTGCTCTGTTCCCCCTTCCCCATGCACAGGGGCATCCATCAGGGCTGCCACCTGTCAGGCATGTTCTACACCCTGGCCATCGAGCCACTGCTGCATGCACTGTGGCACCACCTGAGCAGTGTGGCCCTGCCAGTGGCCATGGGCCTATCCATTGGCCCTCTGCTCCAGCTGTCAGCATATGCAGATGACGTGACCATCTTCTTCAACACACAGGAAGATTTGTGGGCCTTAAAGGACTGCCAACAAGCCTATGAGCATGCCTCCTCAACCCGTATCAACTGGACAAAGAGTGATACCCTGCTGCTCAGCATGTGGACCAGCACAAACCCCCTGCCCCTGGATTTGCTGGAAGACCTCACCTGGCACTCCGAAGGCCCCAGGTGCTGGCCATGTTCCTGGGTGCACTGACCTTCATGGCATGCAACTGGGACAGCCTTGAGGAGGGGGTGGAGGCCCACTTGCAATGGTGGCACTGGCACCTACCCAGTCTCTCCTACTGTGCACATGTCCTCATCACCAACAACCTGGTGGTGATGACCCTGTGGCACCGGTGTGCCATGCTCGACCCACCACAGGACCTACTTGAGAGACTCCAGTGCCTCCCTGTACATTTTCTTTCTGGGATGTGCACCACAAATTCCCACAAGCCATCCTTTACCTACCTGTCACTCAGGGGAGCCAGAGCCTTATCAACCTGGTGAGCAAGGTGGCTGCCTTCCACCTGCAACCCCTTCAGCAATGACTCTACAGTGAGGAGAACCTACCCTGGCAACAACTGGCATTCCAGTTCCTGCAGAGGTTGGGGGCCCTAAGCTTTGACCGGGAGCTCTTCCTGCTGGAACTCATGCTCCTGAAGTGGGTGGTGTTTCCGGCCTTGTACTGCAGTGTGGTATGAGCCAGGCAGGTCACTTTCCACCTCCAGCCCTGGGTCTGGCACCTGCAGTTCCTGCAGCTGCTGAGGGAGTTCCTGGTGCACAACCCAGGCCTGCAGCACCCCGTACTGAGCCTGACCTTTGCCAGCCTCACAGCCACCCTCATCCAGGTTTGTGTCCTCTGCCTGGGCCATCTTCTTGACCCCACTTAGATGGCCTGGCTCTCACCTGAGACCCTGACCAGCCAGCTGGGCATGCACTCCATCCACAGTGTGGGCCATCTCCTGCATGACATCCAGGCTGCCCTCCTGCCAGAGGCAGCAGCCACTCTGGATGACCATCTCTGGGCCACCAGGTCCCCCACACTGTGGATGCCCTAAGTGAGGCCTTCTCCCCACTGCTGGTTGCCCCAGCTTTGGCCAGTGAGCTGGCTGGTGGGCCTGGCACCCTGATGATGCTCCCTGTGCCTCCCAACAGTGACAAAGGTTACTCCTTTGCTTCCCTGCTGCATAGACGCTTTTATGACTGGGTGGTTTACATCCACCATGCCCAGATGCAAGTGGGCTGCCCCAGTACACGTGGTTATGATGCCTGGGGGCAGCAGATTCCCCACCAGCCCACCCGGCTTTGCATACATTGTATAAGCCAACAACCACCAAGAAGCCTAGCAGTGGTGGTTGCTGCATGGCATCCTAGCCACTGGCACATTTGCATCCCAATTTGACCAAGGCGCCTCGACGACCTATCCTTTCTGCCCCGGGGGGTGTTAAGTACCTCTTTCACACCTTCCTAGACTGTCCCCACCTGCGGTCACTCATTTTCCCCCTCAAGCTGCCACTATGGGCACTGGGTAGGAGCCTCTTGGAGAACACCTACATGTGGTCCTACCCAAACCGGGAGACCAAAAGGGGCACTGTCCAGCCTGGCCAACTTTCTACTGGGTTAGGTCAAGGTGGCCATCCTCAAAAGCCACCACAACCAGCTTTCTGTGACCAGCTCAGATGATGCCCTGTGGCTTTTTGGCCTCCCAGTGAGGGCATGCCTCTTGCTGGAGTTTGAGCACGCTTTACTCAGGTAGGCCACGCTCACCTTTGAGCCACATTGGGCCCTTGAGGGAGCACTGCTCTATGTGGAGGACAGCAGTCTTCAATACGCATTCTGACATCATGACCAGTTTGGGTGACTGGGCATCCTCGGTGGTGGACTGCAAGTCCAAGCTCATGCAGCGCCCTGGGCCCTCAGCAGCCTGCTTTTTGCTTTTTTTCTCTGTGTGGGTATTTGAAGGCATTGTTACTTGTACTATTGGATAGAGCAGGGTAGGAATCATTTGTTTATAGAGGGCTTTGTTCTGTATGACTATGTGGCCAGGTGTCCCAATCACATAACAGCATATTAGGCACAACGTTTAATACTGTGAAGGTGTCTGTCATGGTGTGATGTTGTGAATGTAATGGCATGGTGCTTTTGGTTTGGTGATTTGTTTGTCTTTGTTTTGCATGTTGGACCTGGACCCCGCAGGGGCTGACTTTTTGTTCCCTGAACCCCTGAATAACATATCTAAAAAGTAAAAAAAAAATAAAAATCCTTCCTCCCTTCCACTTTGGACACTTCGGACCAGGCTCACTTGGAGCTGCGTGGGGCGATCCTGAGCGTAAGACTCCCCGGCTTCCTATCTCTTTTCTTTTCTGACTCCCACCTGTCTAAAGGTCTCTAGCTTCTGTTTATCTCACTTTCTGACTCTTTTTTCGCATTTTTGTAGCTTTTTTTCCCCCTTTCTTTCTCCTCTCTCTCCCTACCCCCCTTGCTTCCGATTTCTTTGTCTGTGAGTTGCTTCTCGCAACCTTCTTTCTTACTGTCTCTTTTCCTTTTTTTCTCTCTTTTCTGTTTGCTTGTTGCGGGGAGTTACCTTTTCCATTAGCCTGCCTTCTAGAGGTGTTCTTAATTGCCCCTTCATCCCCCCCCCACCCCTTTGTTTTCCTTTTTCTTTTCTTTTTGATGTTCTAAACCCCCCTCCCTTCCTCCCCCTGCCGCTTTTTTTCCCCTCCACCCTTCTCCCCCTCTGCGGGGAGGTCTCTTATCATTTGCCGCTTGAGGGGTGCATTTTTCTT
>NW_005841860.1:3889685-3891964 GCF_000455745.1 Alligator sinensis | reverse complement strand
ATGGCTGCTCCTACACCTGGCAGCTGGCATGAGGATGCCTCTCGGGACCTCCCACTGACTCATGGCCTGAGGGTTCATACCCCTCTCCATGTGGGGCTTGAGGTTTGCGTAGAGACTCTAGCTGCGCTCCTGGGACACCGTACCATCCACTATGCGGGTCGTGTGAACACGGTCCCGATGATTTACTTGAGCACGCCCGCCTTGGTTGACAGGGTGTGTGCAGAGGGTCTAGACATTGCAGGCATTCACTACCCTGTCACGCCCCTAGAGACTCAGGCAGTGAAGGTGGTGATCTCCAACGTCCCACCACACGTTTCTGACCAGGAGCTGACCAGGGAACTCAAGGCCTATGGGGTTCCTATGAGTCCTTTTTGCCGACTGCTGATGGGAAGCAAGAACCCTCAGCTGAAGCACGTCCTGTCCTTTTGGAGGCAGGTCTTCATGCTCCTCAAGGAGGGCCCCCAGTCTCTACCTCACTCCCTGAGCCTCACGCTCGAGGGTCGGAGGTTTATCATCTATTTGTCTGTGGGAGAGACCACATGTTTCAAGTGCGGTGGCTCCTCCCACCTGGCTGCTCAGTGCCCTCAGGGCAAGGTGGCCGGACCATCACCGCCTGCAGCAGCGCCAAAAGACGCCAACTTCTGGGGCACACGGCCGGCCCAGGGAGGCCAGGGGCTCTTCCTCCCAACCTCCTTCCACCCCTATTCCATCTCAGGGGACTGGGGTCTTCGGTGTGAAACCACCATCCAGTGGAGGGGGCTGGTGCTACTACCCAGGCCCCACTGCCACCTCCCCCATCTGTAGCACCCCCTGCCCTCAGTGCGAGACCCCACCGGGTGGAGGGGTGGACACCTCCCTTTGCCCCCTGCCTGCCCCGGCCGAAGTGGCTGGGGTGGCCGGGGACTGTGCGTGCCGCGGCGGAAGTGGCTGGGGTGGCCGGGGACTGCGGCGCTGGAGCCTCATCGGATGATGGGGCTCGGGCCTCATCCCAGCCACCCGTGAATGTGGTGCTGCCTGAGGTGGCTGGTCCTGCTGGGGCAGGCCAGGAGCGGTCTGGCCCATCCCTGGCACAAGGGGAGCTGCCCACCACCATCAAGAAGAAGAAGAAGGACAAAGAGAGGAAGATGAAGGGGGCCTCTCAGGACGCCCCATCCCTGTCAGGACCCTCCTCAGCCAGCGCCAAGGGACCCCCCACTAGAGAGCCTGACCCCACTCCGGCTGCCATACCACCCACCCCATTGGATGTGGCCATCAATGGGGCAGACTTAGCGGGGTGGGAGAGGGCTTCAGGGGTCCCCCTCCCCTCGCCTGTCCCCCAGCCTCCAGAGTCGGGTGGCAGCAGGGGGGGGGGCGAATGCCTCTCTTCTGGTGGCCTGGCCCCAGGGATGGCAGGAGAGTCTGCTACCCCCTTGGTCATGCCCCAGCCTAGCAGATCGGATGGAGAAGTTAGAGAGATGGAGAATCAGCTCTCTGAGTCTCGCAAGAGACATCATGAGCGGGATGGCCTCTCCCCCCACAAGAAGACAGGGAATGCCCTCGTGGAGCTTGTCCTTGACTCGGACGATGAGAGGCGGCTGATGTGCCTAGACATCGAGGGTGTCAACGCTGCAGTTGTGGGCGAGCTCCTGCCGGGGGTGCGGCCTCGCTGCTCTTCCATAGGCAACATCCATCCCAAGATGGCAGAGCCCCCCTGGGTCCCTCCTAACTATGGGGGACTCCTGTTCTTGTTGAAGTTGACTAAGGGGCAGAAGAACGTAGCGGGACACATCACTCAGTGGTGCGCAGACCCCGAGGTCTGCCAGACCCCAAGGTCAAGGCTGCCAGGGCAGCAGCCAAGCTCATGCAGCAGGATCTGGGCACCCTGCAGCTGGCTTACTGTTTGGAGAAGCTTGCCCAGAGGGTGAGAGTTGAGTGGGGCCTGGGCAGGTCCCTCGAGTAGAGTAGGGCACGGTAGGCCTTCCTTGACCTGTCTGTACTGCCTTGCTCTGCTCTTGGGTGCTCGCTCTTCCACCTGTACATTGCTTTGCTCTTCCTCTCCCACACCCACATCCATGGCAGCCCCAACCATTGGCACCTTCAACATCAACCGGCTGTCGAGACTCGGTGAAGCGCGAGGCCGTCCTGGAGCTCCTGCGACAGAAGAGGCTGGCCGTTGCCTTCCTTCAAGAGACACACACTGATAGACTCAACCAGGTGGCCTGGCGGACTGCCTGGCGAGGCCAAGTGTTCCTGAGCCATGGCACCAACCTCAGCACTGGGGTCGAGACTCTTTTATCACC
>NW_005841860.1:3885909-3888481 GCF_000455745.1 Alligator sinensis | reverse complement strand
GCCCAAGAAGGGAGACCTTGGCTACATTTAAAACGGGTGGCTGGTCTCCCTGCTGTGTGCAGACTATAAGATTCTGGCCACAGCGCTGGCCACCCGCCTCCGCGCAGTCATGGCCTCTCTCACCGGGCCTGAGCAGAGCTACTGCGTGCCGGGCAGGACCATTCAAGATAACCTGTTCCTGCTGCATGACCTACTCACGGCTAGCGAGCTCTTTGGCCTCAACATTGGCCTCATCTCTCTAGACCAGGAGAAGGCCTTTGACCAGGTGGGCCACACCTATCTCTTCCAGACACTGGAGGCCTTTGGTTTTGGGCCCCTCTTCAACGGGGCCCTCCGGGTTTTGTACCAAGATATTTCCAGCCTGCTCAAGGTGAACGGTGTGCTTTGTGCTCCGTTCCCCGCACGCAGGGGCATTCATCAGGGGTATCTGCTGTCGGGCATGCTCTATGCCCTGGCCATCGAGCCGCTGCTACACGTGCTGCGGCACCGCTTGAGTGGTGTGGCCCTGTCATTGGCCACAGGCCCGTCCATTGGCCCTCCTCTCCGGCTGTCGGCATATGCGGATGACGTCACCGTCTTCCTCAACACCCAGGAAGATGTGCGGGCCCTGGCAGATTGCCAGCATGCCTATGAGCGCACCTCCTCCGCCCGCATCAATTGGGCCAAGAGCGATACTCTGCTGCTTGGCGCATGGACTGGCACGCCCCCCCTGAATTTGCCAGGGAGCTTCACCTGGCACTGCAAGGGCCTCAAGGTCTTGGGAGTGTTCCTGGGGCCACCGACCTTCATGGCGCGCAACTGGGACGACCTCAAGGAGGGGGTGGACGCCCACCTGCAGCAGTGGCGCGGGCACCTGCCCAGCCTTTCATACCGGGGCGCATCCCCATCATCAACAACCTGGCGGCAGCGACCTTGTGGCACCGGTGCGCAGTGCTCAACCCCCCACCGGATCATAGACGTCTTCTGGGAGGGGCTCCACTGGCCCCCGCGAGCTGTCCTTCCCCTACCTGTCGCTGAGGGGGGCCAGGGTCTGGTTGACCTGGTGAGCAGGGTGGCAGCCTTCCGCCTGCAAGCCCTTCAGTGACTGCTTTACAGCAAGGAGCACCTGCCCTGGCAACAACTGGCGTGCTGGTTCCTGCAGAGGGTCGGTGCCCTTGGCTTTGACCGGGAGCTCTTTCTGCTGACCCCCACGCTTTTGAATTGGGCGGTGCTTCCGGCCTTTTCCCGCAGCGTGGTATGAGTGTCTATGCGCCCTCCGATGTCCAGGAGAGGGTCGTTTTCCTCGAGACCTTGGCTGCCCTCCTGCGCGATGCTAGTGAGGATGATGACCTGCTCCTCCTCGGTGGGGATTTCAACTGCACCACTGCCCCCCGGCTTGACCGCACAGGGCCTGAGCCCCACCTGCCCTCCGCTCACAAGCTGCAATCTGCCCTGGAGGGGGCAGACCTCGTGGACATCTGGCGAGCCCTGCATCCCGATGCGCGCCAGTACACCTGGGCCAGGATGGGTGCCGGTGGTCTCACCATGGCTTGCCTCGACCGCCTTTATGTCACCAGGCACCACCTGCCACTCCTGCGCAGCAGCCGCATCGCTCCCTCGGGTCTGTCAGATCATGGCCTAGCCTTCTGTGAACTGAGCCTGCCGGGGACAGCCTGCGCACAGGCACCTTATTGGTGCTTCAATATCAGCCTGCTTCAGGACTCCTATTTCCGGGACTGCTTTGCCCACTTTTGGCGGAGGTGGGAGGCTTCGAGACCGAGCCACTCCTCCTGGAAGCTGTGGTGGGACGTGGGCAAGGTACATGTCCGAGCCTTTTGCCAGCAGTACACCCAGCTGGCCATGAACGAGACGCGTCGACGTATCCGAGAGTTGGAGGAGGACGTGACGGAGCTCGAGGCTGCTCTGCTGGCCGCTGGTAGTGACGCAGCACTGAGCGAGAGCCTCCGGTTCCGCAGGAAATGCCTGCACAACTTGGCGGAGAGCGCGGCCCGCGGCGTGAGAATCCGCACCCGCTGCCAGGAGCTGGTGGAAACTGACGCCTCGACCCGCTTCTTTTTCACTCTGGAGCAGTGGAGGGCAGCAAGCAAAGTCTTGGATCATCTCAAGTCTCCTGAGGGCTGGGTAATTACAGAGCTGGGCAAAATACGCGAACATGCTGTCACCTTCTATCGTGACCTGTTCGCGGCCAAGCCGTCGTGCCCTGAGGCCATGCAGGAGCTCCACGTGGGCTTACCGCATCTTGATGCCCTGGAGGCCAGCGAGCTTGAGCAGGACTTGTCCCTGGAGGAGCTGGCAGCCGCCACGGCCGGCCTCACCTCCGGCAAAGCCCCGGGCCTCGATGGGTTGCCTCCCGAGTTTTACAAGACCTTCTGGCCTTCTCCTTGGCCCCAGCCTCCTGCACATTTTCCAGGAGAGCCTCGCCGACAAGATCATGCCGATCAGTTGCCGCCGAGCGGTGCTGACCCTGCTGCCCAAGAAGGGAGACCTTGGCTACATTTAAAACTGGTGGCTGGTCTCCCTGCTGTGTGCAGACTATAAGATTCTGGCCACAGCGCTGGCCACCCGCCTCCCC
>NW_005841860.1:3882816-3883035 GCF_000455745.1 Alligator sinensis | reverse complement strand
CCACTCCAATATGGCCCTACTCATCACCCCCTGCCTTAGGGCTTGCCCTCAGCCCCTGCAGGGTCGCTCTGCCCCCCCTCAGGCCGATTTTGAGGCGTTTTCAGCCCCCTCCCAGTCCCAGGAGTCAGCCGGAGGCTTTTTTTTTTTTTCCCCTCTCCCTCCTGTGGGAGAGTTAACCCTCTCCTGCTGGGATGCCTGTCAGGCGCCAAGGCACTTGGC
>NW_005841860.1:3881467-3882581 GCF_000455745.1 Alligator sinensis | reverse complement strand
CGGTGGCTGCGGAGTTGGCCGGTGGGCCGGGCGCTCTGTTGCAGCTCCCCATGCCTCCCGATAGTGTCACGGGTTGTCCCTTTGCTTCTCTATTGCATAGAAGCTTGTATGCCTGGGTGCTTTGCATCTGCCACACACAGGTGTTGGCGGGCTGCCCCGATACACCGTGGAGATGGCGCCTGAGGACTGCATGGTATCCTAGCCACTGGCACATTTGCGTCCCACTTTGACCCAGCCGCTTCGACGGCCTGCCCCTTCTGCCCTGGGGGCATGGAGGAGGATCTCTTTCACGCCTTCCTGGACTGTCCCCACCTGAGGCCGCTCTTTGCCACCCTCGAGCTGCTGCTGCAGGCACTGGGCAGGAGCTTCTCGGAGACCACCTACGTGTGCTCCTACCCATACCGGGTGGCCAAGCACGGCGCCATCTGCCTGGTGCCGGGCCCGGCCCAGGTTGCCCATCCTCAAGAGCCGCTGCAACCGGCTTGCCAGCACCGGCTCAGACGATGCCCCGTGGCTCTTTGGCCTCCTAGTGCGGGCGCGCCTCTCGCTGGAGTTTGAGCATGCTGTGCTCCAGTGAGGGGTGCCCACCTTTGAGGCACTCCGGGCCTTGAGGGAGCTCTGTGCCACGTGGAGGATGGCCGTCTCAAATACGTTCTCTGATGTCTTGACTGGTCTGGGCGACCGGGAGGTTGCGGGGGGGGACTGTGGCTTCTGGCTTGTGCCGTGCCCTGGGCCCTCACCAGGCTGCTTTTGTTTTTCTCCGGGTGAGATGCTGAAGGTTTTTGCACGTGTACTATGGGACAGGGAAGGGTGGAACTGTTCATCTCTCGAGGGCTAGATATGGCATGTTAGACATGATGTGTATTACTGAAAAGATGTTTGTCACGGTGTGATGTTCTGAATGTCCTGGAATGGTTTCTCTTTGGTGTGGTTTCATGGTTTTTTTGCTTCTGTACATGATCTTTCATGAAATAAAGTAGTTAAAAGTCTTTCTTTCTTTACTTTTTTTTCTTTCTTTCAAGATAGCCTCCGACAGGTGAAGCCCTTCTGAGCTCCTGCAGGTCGGCTGCCTTTTGCGCATTCCACGCACTCCTTGACCCCCTGTTCCTCTTCC
>NW_005841860.1:3880698-3881250 GCF_000455745.1 Alligator sinensis | reverse complement strand
TGTCGGCCTGAGGCTTTTTTTTTTTCTCTCCCTCCTGTTAGAGAGTTAACCCCCTCCTGCTGGGATGCCTGTCAGCAGCCAAGGCACTTGGCATGGGGATGTCTCTGCAGACCTTCCCCTCAGCCATGGCCTGCGTGTGCACACCCCTCTCTATGTCAGGGTGGAGGACTGCGCCGGAGCTCTGGTGGACCTGCTGGGACGACAGAGCGTCCGGTATGCCTCCAGGGTAAATTCAGTCCCCATCGTATATTTGAGCTCTCCCAGCCTGGTGAGGGAGGTGTGTGCGGTGGGGCTGGACATCTCGGGGGTCCACCACTTGATTACGCCCCTGGAGACTCTGGCAGTGCTGGTGGTGGCCTCCAACGTGCCCCCACACCTGACAGGCTGGGACCTCACCAACGCGCTCGAGCGCTATGGTGTCCTCACCAGCCCCTGGCGCAGGCTGACCATGGGGAGTAGGGACCCCAAGCTGAGACACGTCCTGTCCTTTCGGAGGCTGGCGGTCATGCTCCTCAAGGGGGCCGCCCAGGAGGAGGGGGGCTGCACCCTTCG
>NW_005841860.1:3876893-3880346 GCF_000455745.1 Alligator sinensis | reverse complement strand
GCAGGCCCGCGGGGGGGGTTTAGCGTCTCAGGTGCTGGGGCCCCGTCGGGTGGAGCACCCGAGACCTCCCCTCCACCTCCCTCCACCACTGCCTCAGCTGAGGTGGTGGACCAGGAGGTGGCGAACCCCAAGCAGCCTGGCCCGCTCCCTAGGGGGGAGGTGCCGGCCACCCCAAAAAAAGCCAAGAGCAAGAGGCAAAAAGGAGTGTCTAAATGAGCTCCTGCCCCTTTGGGGCCTCCCTCGGAGAGCACAGGGGAAAAGGTAGCAAGGGAACCTGAGCCCACCCTGCCTGCCCCCACAGAAACCCTGCCACCTCAGGCCACGACTGAGGGTGTCCCAGAGACGTCTGGCAACCCCTCGTCCCCATCCCAGCTAGTGGGCCTTGTGAGCGGCAAGGCAGGGGTAGAGTGCGCGGGGCACGAGAGACAGTAGAGGGCCCTGCCACCCCACCACCCGCTCCCCTGCCCGCTGACACCGATGAGGAGGAGATGGAGTGCCTGCCTTCTGAGCACCGCAAGCGGCCCCAGGAGCGGGATCACATCTGTCCCTCAAAGCGGATGAGGATCGATCTCCCAGAGACGGTCCTCGACCCAGATACAGAGTGGGGCCTGCTAGGGAGCCTGGCCATTGAGGGCCGTTTCACCGGCCTCACCGGGAAGTCCCCTCCCAGAGCGCAGCCCCGTCGGTTCTCGGTCAGCAATATCCAACTCCTTCTGAAGAAACCCCCCTGGGTGACCCCCAGCTATGGAGGTCTGCTCAACCTCTTGGACCAGACCAAGGGCCAGAGGAACGTGGCTGAGAATATCCGGCAATGGTGCCCGGACCCCGCGCATTTTGTCCGCGCCGCTAGCGACGCAGCGAGGCTCATGCGCCGAGAGCTGGGCACACGTCAACATGCCTTCCGGCTCGAGAAGCTGGTGACCTGGGTGAGGGAGGTGTGGGGCCGAGGTGGGCCCGCGGAATAGGGTAGGGCAACACTAGGCCTCCCCGTGTCTCCGCGGTTTTTGCCTGGTGTCTGTCACCTTCTCTCCCACCGGTACCCTGCCTACCCTTCCTCCCTCTTCTCCTGTTCATGGCGGTTACCACAATTGCCTCGCTCAACACCAACGGCTGCAGAGACCCGGTGAAGTGGACGGCCGTCCTGGACGGCTTGCAGCAAAAGCACCTGGCAATCGCCTTCCTCCAGGAGACGCACAGCGACGTGCACGTACAAGCTGACTGACACGCCGCCTGGAGAGGTGGCTTGTTCCTGAGCCATGGCACCAACCTCAGCGCAGGAGTGGTGACCCTCCTCTCACCACAGCTGTGGTACAACTCAGCAGTGGCAGGAGAGGTCGTCCCCACCTGGCTGCTGACCGTCCACGTCACCCTGGCACACCAGAGCCTGCTCCTCGTCAACATCTACATGCCCACCGATGGGAGAGAGAGGGTCGCCTTCCTAAAGACCCTGGGCGACCTCCTGCATGATGCCAGTGAGAAGGACGACCTGCTCCTAATGGGCGGGGACTTCAGTTGCACCGTTGACGTGCTGCTAGACCGGACGTGTCTGGAGCAGCACCTGCCTTCGACCCGCAAGCTGGGGACCGTGCTGGAGGCGGCTGGCCTCATCGACGCCTGGTGGGTCCTCCACGCTGACGCGCAACAATACACCTGGGCAAAGATGAGTGCCAGCAGGCTCGCCATGGCCTGCCTCGACCACCTCTACATCAGCCAACACCACCTGCCATTACTGCACAGCAGCCACATCATTCCATCGGGCCTCTCGGACCACACCCTGATCTGTTGCGAGCTGAGCCTGCCTGGCAGAGCACGCACGCGGGCCCTTTACTAGTGCCTCAGCGTCAGCCTGCTGCAAGACACCCATTTCAGGGACTGCTTCGCCCACCTCTGGAAGAGCTGGGAGGTGGCGCGGGCAGACTACTCCTCCTGGAGCCTTTGGTGGGATGTGGGGAAGGTTCAGATCCGGGCATTCTGCCAGCAGTATTGCCAGCTGGCGGTGAGGGAGCTCCACCGCCGCACCCAGGAGCTGGAGGAGGATGTGGCGGAGCTCGAGGCAGCCCTGCTCCGCTCGGGCAACGACGCAGCACTCCTCGAGAGCCTCTGGTCCCACAAGAAATGCCTGCGGGAGCTGGCGGAGGGCACAGCCCGTGACGAGTGGGTCCGTGCCCGTTGCCAGTAGCTGGTAGAGGCCGACGCCCCGACCAGCTTCTTCTTCGGCCTGGACCACCTCAAGACCCCGGAGGGACGGCTGCTCATGGACCCAGGCGAAGTGCGGGGGCATGCCGTCGCCTTCTATCGGGACTTGTTTGCGGCTGAGCCCGTTTGCCCACGGGCCACCCAGCAGCTGCATCGGGACCTGCCGCGTCTGGGCACTTCGCAGGTCGAGGCCCTGGAGAATGAACTCTCCCTGGCGGAGCTGGAGGCTGCGGTGGGGGGGCTTGCCTCGGGCAGGGCCACGGGCCTTGACCGCCTGCCCATGGAATTTTACAGAGCATTCTGGCCCCTCCTCGGGCCCAGCCTCCTCCGCGTCTTCCGTGAGTGCCTCGCCGACGGGACCCTGCCAACCAGCTGCCGCCCGGCAGTGCTCACCCTGCTGCCCAAGAAGGGGGACCTCGACTGCCTGAAGAACTGGCGGCCCGTCTCACTCCTGTGCGCCGACTACAAGATCCGGGCCAAGGCGCTGGTGAACTGTCTCCACACCGTCATGGCCTCCGTCATCGGGCCAGAGCACAATTACTGTGTGCTGGGCAGAACCATCCAGGACAACCTGTTTCTGCTGCGTGACCTGCTCACGGCAGCGGAGCTTTTTGGCCAGGATGTCGGCGTGGTCTCCCTGGACCAGGAGAAGGCCTTCGATCGTGTCGACCACTGGTACCTGCTCGGCACCCTCGAGGCCTTTGGCTGTGGGCCGCTGTTCACCGCGGCGCTCTGGGTCCTTTACCACGATGCCTTCGGCCTGCTCAAGGTGAATGGCGTGCTGTGCTCCCCGTTCCCCATGCATCGCGGCATACGCCAGGGCTGCCCCCTGTTGGGCATGCTGTACGCCCTGGCCATCAAACCACTGCTGCACACTCTGCTACTTTGCCTGACCGGCCTAGCCCTGCCACTGGCACCGGGCCCCACCACTGGCCCCCCGAGCCAGCTGACGGCGTACGCAGATGACGTGACCATCTTCCTGGGCAGCCAGGAGGATGTGCAGGCCCTGGTGGATTGCCAATGCGCCTACGAGCTCGCCGCATCGGCCTGCATCAACTGGAGCAAGAGCGACACCTTCCTGCTTGGGACGTGGGCTGGCATGCCGCCACCAGACCTGCCAGGAGGCCTCCCCTAGCGCCGGGAAGCCCTCAAAGCCCTGGGAGTGTTCCTGGGGCCGCTGGCATTTGTGGCCTGGAACTGGGAGTTCCTGGAGGAGGGAGGGGAGGCCCGCATTCAGCGCTGGCGCTGGCGCCGGCC
>NW_005841860.1:3874761-3876671 GCF_000455745.1 Alligator sinensis | reverse complement strand
GGGTGGCCGTCTACCGGCTGCACGCCCTCCAGCAGCTCCTGTACGTCGAAGGCCACTTCCTATTGTGGCAGCTGGTGTGCCGGTTCCTGCGGTGAGTGGAGGGCCTCGGCTTTGACCGGGACCCGTTTCAGCTGGACCTCACCTTCCTGAATGGGGTGGTTCTTCCCCCATTCTACCGCAGCATGGTGCGGGCCTGGCGGGCAGCCTTCCATCTCTGTACTGAGGCCAGACACCTGTGGTTCCCGCACCTGCTTTGGGAGCCCCTGGTCTACAACCGGGCCCTGCAGCATGTCGCTCCAAGCCTGGCCTCCGCCAGCTTCGTGGCAGGTCTCATCGAGGTGCGCACCACCCGCCTGGAGCACCTCCTGGACCCTGCTCGGTGAGACTGGCTTTCACCCAAAGCCCTGGCTGCCCGGCTGGCGCTGCGCTCTGTCTGCACCGTGGGCCAGCTTCTGTGGACTGTTAGGGGCGCCCTCCCAATGGAAGCAGCGACAGCCCTGGAAGTTTATCTCCAGGCTCGCCGGATCCTCCCCTCCGTGGACGCCGCACACAATGCTTTCCCACCACTGCCCGTCATCCCAGCGGTACCCAGCAATCTGGCTGAGCAGCCCAACATGCTGCTCAGGCTCCTGGTGCCCCCCAGCAGCAATATGGGCTGCCCTTTTGGCACCCTGCCCCGTAAGGTCCTCTACACGTGGGTGGTGCGCACCCGGCATGCCCAGGTGCTCGCCGACCGCCCTGACACCGTGTGGCGGCAGCGCCTGGCACGGCCTGGGCCCCCAGTGTGGAGCACGCTGTATAAGGCGCCCACCACCAAGAAGATCGACGACCTGCAGTGGTGACTCGTGCATGGCATCCTGGCCACCAGCACCTTTGTTCGCCACCTGGAACTCGCCCGGCCTCGGCGGCCTGCCCCTTTTGCCTGGGGGGTGCTGGACGAGGACATTTTCCACGCATTCCTCGACTGCCCCCGGCTGCAGCCACTCTTTGCCACCCTGGGCGTGCTGCTTCGGGCGCTGGGCCGGGACTTCTCGGAGGGCATCTACATCCATCCTTCCCCTACTGGGTGGCTGAGCAGGCCGCGGTCAGCCTGGTCAACTTCCTGCTGGGCCAGGCCTAGATGGACACCCTGAAGAGCTGGCGAAACTGGCTTGCTGGGACCGGGATGGTCGACGCCCTGCAGCTCTTCCACTTGCTGGTGCAGGCCCGCCTCTCGCTCGAGTTTGAGCATGCAGTCCTGAGGCGGACAGTGCCCACCTTCAAGGAACTCTGGGCTCTCGAGTGGGCGCTGTGCCAAGTCGAGGTGGGACGCCTGCTTCTTGTCCTGTAACACCACTGGCTGCTCAAGCTGCGGAGACGCCTCCAGCGGGCCGAGGCCTTAGACTTTGTTCATGCGGGTCGACCCCTGAGGCCTCCATGGATGTCCCCACTGGCAGAACTGTAAATATGTAAATAGTCCTAATGTTCGTTGTGGGTTTTTTGTGTGTCGTTTTTTTAGTCTAGAGTGTATGGGCAGGCCTTGCAGGCCATGAGCCCAGGCCTTGTCCATGAGGCCCAGATATTCGGGCCAACCTGTACATGCTCTTTACTGGCCCTGATTTGTCACCCTCCCTGGAATAAATGCCTCTTAAAAGTCAAAAGTCTTTCTTTGTTTTCTGTTTGCTTGTCATGAGGAGTTACCTTTTCCAATAGCTTGCCTTCTGAGGGGTGCTCTTAATACCCCTTCTTCCCCCCCTTTGTTTTCTTTTTTTTCACTGTTTCAACCCCCCTCCTCATCATTTTTTTTTCCTCCACTCCTTTCCCCCTTCCTTCCATCTAGAGTTTTGTGGCCGCTTTCCCAGACACTTATATTTTTAGTTAGTATAAACTTTTTTTGTTTTCTTTTGCTTAGTTATAGCCTGAAATTAACC
>NW_005841860.1:3842944-3874751 GCF_000455745.1 Alligator sinensis | reverse complement strand
AGGAATGGCAGCTCCTACACCCAGCAGCTGGCATGAGGATGCCTCTCAGGACCTCCCCATTACCTATGGCTTGAGGGTTCACAACCCTCCCTACATTGGGGTCGAGGTCTGCGTAGATGCCCTTGCTAGTCTCCTGGGATAGTGTAACATATGTTACGCAGGTCATGTTAACACAGTCCCAATGATTTACCTGAGCGATTTCACCCTAGTTAACAGGGTATGCGCAGAGGGCATGGACATTGCGGGCATGCATTATTTTGTCACACCCTTAGACACTCCAGCATTGAGGGTGGTGATTTCTAATGTGCCCCCACATGTGACCAATCAGGAGCTGGCAGAGGAACTCAAGCCCTATGGGGTTCTTATGAGTCCCTTTCACCGACTGACAATAGGGAGTAAAAACCCCAAACTGGGGCAAGTCCTGTCTTTTTGAAGGCAGGTTTTCATGTTTCTCCAGGAGAGCCCATGGTCTCTGCCTCAGTCCTTGAGCCTTATGTTCAATGGGCAGAGGTTTGTGATCTATTTTTCCTTTGGGGAGACCACGTGTTTTTAGTGTGGTAGCTGTTCCCACCTGGCAGCCCCGTGCCAATGGGGGAGATCGGCCAGAACATCTGACTACAGCAGCACGGACAGATGGCACATCCAGTTCTGGGATGCAGGGCCCACCCAGTGAGGCCAGGAGCTTTTCCCAACCTCCTTCTACCCCTGTTCCATCTGAGGGGGCTGGAGTCTCTGGCATGATAGTGCCATCCAGCGGAGCAGCTGGGACTAATCCCCAACCCCCCCTCCCCACTCATTCCACCTACAGTGCCCACCCCCACCAGTACAGAGACAGCACCAGGTGGAGAGTCTGATGCCTCCACTTCCCCCCTGTGTGCCCTGACTGCCCCGATTGAGGTGGCTGGGTTGGTCAGCAATTGTGGCACCAAGGCCCTGTTGGATGATGGGGCTCAGGCCTCCTCCCAGTTGCCCTCCACCTCAGCCTATCTGAGGTGGATGGCCCTGGGGAGCCAGGCCAGAAGCAGTCTGGCCCATCCTCTATGAAGGGTGGGCCACCTGCCACAAAGAAGAAGAACAAAGAGAAGAAAGTGAAAGGGACCACTCAGGACTCCCCATCCCCGCTGAGACCTTCCTTCCTCGGCTGGTGCTAGGGGGGGTGGCTGCTGGAGAGCCTGGCCCCACGCCAGCTGTCATGTCAATGACCCTGTTGACCAGAGATGATGGCAGCTTGGACGTGGGGGAGGCGAAGGTGGGAGTCACTAACCCCTCACCTGTTTCCCAGCTTCTGGAGTCGGGTGGCAGTAAGACCTATGCACAATGTCTCTCTTTGGGAGATCTGACCCAGGGGGCAACAGAGGAGACGGCTGACCTCTTGGTCACATCCCAGGCTACAGAATTTGATGTGGAGGCTAGTGAGATGGAAATCCAGCTTTCTGAGTGTCACAAGCAACCTCAAGAGCGGGATGACCTCTCTTCCCCACAAGAAGGTGGGGATTGCTCTTCAAGAGCCAGACCTTGACCTGGATAATCAGAGGAGGTTGATGGGTTTAGATATTGAGGGTGTAGATGCTGAGCTCCCAACTAGGGTGCAGCCTCACCGTGCATCTGTTGGAAATGTGCAGCCCATGTTGGAAGACCCCGCCGGGTTGGTCCCAAATATGGGGGGCTCCTGACATTTTTGAAACAGACTAAGGGACAGAAGAACATAGTGGGACACATCACCTAATGGTGTGCAGATCCTAAAGTTTTTATCAAGGCTGCCAGAGCTGCGGCCAAACTGATACAACAAGATCTAGGCACTCGGCAGATGGCTTATGGTCTAGAGAAGCTCGCATGGTGGGTGAGAGATGAGTGGGGCCTGGCGGGGCCCCTGGAGTAGAGTAGGGCATGGTAGGCTTTTTTTGACCTGTCTCTGCTTTTTGCTCTGCTCTCGAGGGCTTGCTCTTCTATCTACACCTTACCTCACTCTTCCTCTCCCATACCCACACCCATGGCAGCCACAACCATTGGTACTTTTAACATCAGTGGCTGTTTAGATCCGGTGAAATGGGAGGCTGTCCTGGAGCTCCTGCACCAGAAGCAGCAGGCTGTCACCTTCCTCCAAGAGACACATTCTGACAGGCTCAACCAGTTGGCTTGGCACGTTGACTAGCAAGGCCAGTTGTTCTTGAGGCACTGCACCAAGTTTAGCGTTGGGGTTGTGACTCTCCTATCATCAAAACTACAGCATGACACAGCGGTGGCACGGGAGATTGTCCCCGGCTGCCTGCTGACTGCCCACGTCACCCTAGCACAACACCACCTGCTACTCCCTACTGATGGCCTCCCTCCACCTACTGATGGCCAGGAGAGGGTCACTTTCTTCAAGACCTTGGCCGCCCTTTTGCATGATGTTAGTGAGAATGATGACCTGCTTCTTGTAGGTGGGGACTTTAATTGTACCACTAACACCCCACTCGACCGTATGGGGCCTGAGCCTCACCTGCCCTCAGCCCACAAGCTGCAGTCCGTCTTGGAGACTGCAAGCCTCGTTGACGTCTGGCGAGCCCTGCACCCCAATACACATCAGTACACCTGGGCCAGGATGAGTGCCAGTGGTCTCACTATGGCCCAAATCAACCTCATTTATGTCACCAGACATCACCTGCCACTCCTACGCAGTGGCCACATCATTCCCTCAGGCCTCTCAGATCATGGCCTGGCTTGCTGTGAATTGAGCCTGCTGGGGAGAACCTGTGCGTGAGTGCTCTATTGGTGCTTCAACTTCAGCCTGCTTCAAGACTCTTACTTCTGGAACTGCTTTGCCAACTTTTGGCAGGACTAGGAGGCCAAAAGAATGAATTACTCCTCTTGGAATCTACCATGGGATGTGTGCATGGTACAGATCTGGGCTTTTTGCCAGCAGTACACTCAGCTGGCTGCAGATGAACTGTGCTGCCATATCAGAGAGCTGTAGTAAGATGTGGTAGAGCTTGAGGCTGCCCTGTTGGCTGCCGGCAGTGATGCAGTGCTGCATGAGAGCCTCCAGTTCCATAGGAAGTGCCTGCATGACTTGGTGGAGAGTGCAGCTGGTGAAGGGAGGATCTGCTCCTGCTCCCAAGAGCTGGCCAAAACAGATGCCCCAACCCACTTCTTCAACCTGAAGTGACGGTGGGCAGTGAACAAAGTCTTAGATCACCTCAAGACCCCTGAGGGCCAGGTAATCACTGACCCAGGTGAAGTACATGTTCATGCCATTACCTTCTACTGTGAACTGCTTGCAGCTGAGCTGTCCTGCCCTGAGGCCATGCAGGAACTCCATGCAGGCCTGCCACGCCTTTGTGCCCTGGAGGCCAGCGAGCTTGAGCAGGAGTTTGAGCAGGAATTGTCTCTGGCGGAGCTGGCAGATACCTAAGAGGCCCCTACAAGATAAATTCAGTGGGGATCCCTGGAGCTTCTGGTGTTTAATTAATCAATACTGCCTAGCTTTCTGGCTCACCCCTGGATATACACCTCAGACACTGCCAGGATGGAGCAGATAATCGCATAACTGAAGATGCACTGGCTTGGGTCTCCCCACTCTTGGAGTCTTCAAGCCCCATCCTCAACTGACTTGAAGCCTTTATTAGTGAGATATCTGAAATCTTTAGGGACCCACATAGGGCAAACATAGCAGTGTGGACCCGTCAGACACTGAAGCAGTGCCACCACTCCATCTGGTTGTGCCACAGAAGTTAGGCATCTAGCTACATCAACGGGATGGGAGAGGCCACTCAACACTTTTATTTCTGCCAAGAGCACCAAGAAAATATCAAAGATAAGCTGGCCCAGATTGAGCATCTGATAACCCTGAATGGGCTTATCAACCTTTGTATTCAAATTAACAGCAGAACATTGTCAGGAGAAGTGGGCCAAGCCCCAGGCTCCAGGACCTTGCAGGAACCCAGAAGGATCTACACTTCCACTGGTGGAGCTTATGCAGGTGGAGACTATAAGAAAGAGACGTCCCATGGAGGAAAAGTGTGCCAGCGTGCAGGAAGCCTCTGCTTCTACTGTGTAGAGGGTGGGCACTTTGTTCAAACCTGTCCCCAAAAGAGTATTCCCAGCCTACCAGCAGAAAACTGACCAGCCCCACCTCAATAGAGGGGCACAGGTTGTTGTGTAATCCTCAACAAGCCCCTCTGACCTGTACCAAAATCTCTATCACCACCAGAGACCAAGATTCCTCTCTACTACTTCCCCTCTGCCTGTAGTATTTGCCCATGGCTGACATCCCCTAGATGGTCGTCCTGGACATAGGGGCCTCAGGGAATTTTATGAACTCGGCCTTTGCCATACAGCATCAGCTTCCAGTTTGACCAAAATAGATGCCTTGGGTAGTAGAGTTGATGAATGGATCCAACCTCTCCTCAGGCCCTGAAGTGGTCCCCATGGAGGTGGGACAGGCAAACACCAGAAGCTCCTTTGCTTTGACTTCTTTCATTCCCCCCTCCCCCCGCAGTGTTTGGTCATCCTGGGAACACCCTGGCTGTCCCACCATAACCCAGACATCCTGTGTGGGCAGAAGGAACTAATATTTGATTGGGTTCTGCATACTGTGGGAAGATGTGTTTTCTTGGAACCTCTTCTGACCAGAGGCCAGATCAGGTGTAGAGCCAAAATTGCCTGGCTTCTTATGCCATTGTCAGAGGGATTGCAGCCTGCACCACCAGAAAGTTCTGGTTCAACAGTCAATGTCCTTCCTGTCCTGGAGTGATACTGAGACCTAGCTGATGTATTCAATAAGAAGAGGCAGATCAACCCACCCCCCCCCCCCCCACTCAATTGCCCATATGATTGCCATATTGAGATCTGGCTGGTGCACAAACCCTCTTTGGATACATCTACTCCCTCCCTAACAGGAACTGAAGGCCCTCAGAAATATATGGAGGAGAACCTGAAAAAGGGTTTATTAGGCCCTCACCATCCCCAGCCAGAGCCCCAATTTTCTGTGTAACCAAGAAAGATGGCTCTATGAAGCTCTAAATAAAGTCACTATTCAAAACTGATACCTGCTTCAGTTGATCTAAAAATTGCTGGAACAACTCCACTCCACCAAAATGGACCTCTACAGCCTCAATTCCATTCATGAAAGTGATGACTGGAAGACTGCCTTCCAGTCATGATGTGGCCATTTAGTGTACTTGACGATGCTTTTCAGGCATTCTAATACTCCTGAAACCTTCAAAACTACATAAATAATGTTTTTAAGGATATTCTGGACCAGCTTGCAATTATCAATCACAGAGTATAGCAGAGACTTTCTGGGATAGCTTGTATGACTGGGGCACTGTCATGTATGGATGCAAACTGTTCAGGAAGGACAGGCAGGGGAGAAGAAGAGGAGGATTTGATCTGCATGTAAAAGAGTTGTATGATTGCTCAGAGCTCTAATATGAAACTGGAGATAGGCCTGTTGAATGTCTTGGGTCAAGGTTAGAGGGGAGAGCCACAAGGGTGATGTCATAGTGGGTGTCTGCTATAGACCATGAGACCTACTGGGAGAGAAATACAGCAATCTACAGAAAATCCGGGAAGTTTTTGGAAAGCATGGGAGACAACTTCCTGGTGCAAGTGTTGGAGAGACCAACTAGAGGCAGTGCTCATCCTGACCTCCCCCTCACAGACAAAGAAGAATTGTGAGGGATGTAGAACTGGATGGCAATTTAGGCAGCAGTAACCATGAGATGATTGATATCCTGACGAGAGAAAGAAAAGAGAGCACCAGAGTAAGGTTGTTGAGGCTGCAGTTCCCCAATTTTACCAGGAGGCCATCATGGGAAACCAAGTCAAAGGCCTTTTTGAAGTCCAAATATATGATATCAACCCTCTGTTCCTTTGTCCAGGTGATGTGTACCCTGGTCATAGAAGGAAGTGAGGTTGGCCAGGCAAGATGTACTCACAATGAAGCCATTTTGGCTATCTCTCAGAATGTTGCCTTCTGTTAACCTGTTATTAATGGTTTCTTTGATTTTTTCCAAGATCTTTCCAGGGATTGATGTCAAAATGATTGGCCTGTAGTTCCCTGGATCTTTCTTCCTCCCTTTCCTGAAGATAAGCACCACATTTGGGCCTCTTCCAGTCTTCAGGAACCTCTCTTGAGCATCGTGAGTTATGAAATATCCTCACCATTGGCTGTGTGATGATGCCAGCCAGTTCCTTTAGCACTTTTGGGTGCATTCCATCTGGGCCATCTGATTTGTAGATATCCAGCCTCTCAAGGTGATCCCTCACAAAATCTTCATCAATGATGAGCATATGTTCACCCTTACCCTGGTAATCCTGCATCTTGTCAGGCAGGGTGATCCCCCTGGGCTGGTGGAAGACCAATGCAAAGTAATCATTAAGAAGGTTAGCTTTTCCTGGGTGTCAGTTGTCAGCTGCCCAATTTGGTTTAGCAAGAGTTCAATGTAGTCCTTGTTTTTTTGTTTTGTTTTTTCTGACTTCCCACATATCTGAAGAAGGACTTTTTATTGTCCTTGATTCCTGCAGCCAGTTTGAGTTTGGTTTCAGCCTTGGCTTTCCTAGTTCACTCCCTACAGGCATGGGCCAGTGCTGAATGCTCCTCCTTATCGGTGTTTCCTGACTTCCATAAAGCTTCTCTTTTTAGGTACAGGAGGTCAATGAGTTTGCTGTTGAGCCAGGTGGGCTTCCCAGCCCTTTTTTCTACATTTTCTATGGCATGACAGAAAAAAATGTCACCAACACTTGTTGATCCTAAGATCAGTTAGACTTGCAATATCACATAGAACAGTAAATTGACTGTTAAATTTGAGTGCTGAGGTGGTTCCTCAGCTATGGAAGCTGGTGGATGCTCACCTTTTTCTTTTTTTTTAAAGAATCAGGTAATTTATTTAGGTGCCTGATTTGCATAGGTTAGTTGATTATCAGGTTCTGTGAGCTGCAGTGTCAAAAGATAATCCTAAATAAATTGGTTCTAAAGTGTACGGGAAGCTGTTCCTAGAATGAATTGGACATTAACTACTCAGGCCTGAGAGTACATGTGGGAGGGATCAGCCTGGCTTGAATCAGTCTTGGTGTTTAGTAAGTGTCAAGACTTCTGATCACTTAGATCAACTCAGAAGGTGTCCCTGCAGTGTCCTTCATATCTCAGTCTTCTAGAGCCCTTGTACCTTGACACTTCATACCTCCTTGCTGCTGTTTCTGTTTATATGGCTGTGGAGTAATGTCTAGTAAACTACACAACATGATTATCTAGGAAGTAACAAAAGACAGAAAAGGTCAACTTGAGCCAGATTTAAACCCAGTGTGTATATGGCAGTATTTTGTTGTTGTTGTTGTATAAAGAAAAATGTTTACTGAAGAAATTTGCATGAACTTCAGAAGTGCTAAGACAGATAGCAGCTGTGGTTTGGTAGTATAAAATGTAGATAAAATGGAGCACATTCAATCACAGTATACTTTTTTGGAGATATAGTGTTCCCATGTGGCAGTGCACCTTTGGGTGCCTGCCACTTTAAGGACTTAAACAGGCTGCAGACCTGCCTGCAGGTGGGAGCAGACCCAATAAGGTAGTCACATGGCATCCAGGAGGCTGCCTAATTAGTGGAGGGCTGGGCAGCCTAGGTATAAGACCAGGACACTGGGAGCAGAGCTGACAGTTACACCTAGGGAGCCAGAGGAACAACATCATTTAGCCTGAAGCTCCCAGAACATCTGGAGGTTAGGGTAGGACCTATGGGCTTGGAAGAGGTTCCTCTTGGTCCTGGGTAAGACCTGAAACTACACCCTGATGGTGTTGGATGGTTTGGTGGGGCTGCCTGTGGCAGGGCTGTCTCCAGAAAATGCCACACCTGTGCCTTCCTAGTGGAAGGTGAGGATGGGGCACTGTATAGCCTTAGCTCCCATGACCTGGTAGGTAACCCTATATAGGGGACAGCCTTCAGGTCCAGGCACATCAACAGACACCTTAGGCCTGAGTGGGCTGTAGGCCGAGTTTGAGATATCCAAGGCCAGAGAGGACCAGGGGCCAGAGTCTGCCCACATTGTAGAGTGGTAGGCTTGACACCCTATCATAGAGTAGGGCCTGAATTGGGCAGTCTTGAAGGTTTGTAAGGTGTCAGGACCATGCATGAGAGAGAGGAAGCCTGAAGGGCTGTATAGAGCAGGGCAAAGGGGGCCTGAAGGGTACAGAGTAGGGCAGAGTGCATGTGGCCCATGATGGGACAAGAATGAGTGGGACCCAGTTATAGGGTGTAAAAGAGGCCCAGCATGGGGGCAGAGTTCAGCCCTGGAATGGTCTAAGTGAGAATCTACCATTTGAATGCTATCTGTGAGGCATGGAGCATGGTATAAGGGGACATTTGAAGACATGTATTATGCCCTTGGCATCAGGGCAATAAATGGGCAGCCTGTCACCTATGAACAAGTATTCAGTTACATCAACAGCATGGCAGGCAAGTCAGGTGGGCAGGCCAACAATTGGACTGGCCTCAAGACACCTCCTGTCACATCCCACTATTCAACTCTTCATTGGGCACATCTACATGAGTCATTTACTGCAGCATTGCCTAATTAGCTCAGACGTAAATGTCTAGCATCTACATGTGGGCCCTTTAGGCTGCAGGAAACTAATAAACTCTGCAGCAGGTTAGTATTTATACAAGTACTATCCTGCTTCAGATATTTTCTTATGCAGCAATGCATATCTAGATGTTAACCCAGGTGGGTGGGGCACAAGGGCACTTCAGTGCAGGGGCAGCCTGCTAGATGACCCTGGTCTGGAGCACCCTTGTCCACCAGCCAGTCCCTCTGCAGCACATTGAGCCAGGTCAGAGCACCTCTAGGTTGTCAGGCTAACCCCCTTGAACACTGCCAGATGTGGCTCCTCTGACCTGGCTCAATGGGCTACAGTCCCAGGTGCACATGTAGATGCTGCACCCGGGAGCAATAAAGTCTGGTGCAATATGCATTGGAGTTTGAGTGTGAATTTAAACCCTATAAAAAAGCCCACACTGGCATATGCAGACTTTGCCCTTATTTTATGGTAGTTCATAAGACCATTGATGGGTGGTAATCACCTTAATCGCTTAGCCACTGGGGAAGCTTTTGAGAGTGAAAATATTTCTACAATTTGAAAATTGATCTCCAAGCAATAAAACTGTTTTTAAAAAATCATTTGACTCTATCAGATGTTTTCTCTGGTTTAAAAAATGAATTTAAAAAAAGTAAAATGTGGCAAATGAACAGTTTTAAGGGAATTTGGACATGTCCTTATGAACTTTATTTTTGTAATCTATTTCATACCATCTTAATCTCTATCATGTTCCATGACTGGAATAATATCATCATTTTCTGTAATGATCTACATGTACATATGATGCTAAGACAGTTACTCCTCTTAAAAACATTTGGGATTATTCTGAGATACCTCATCTGAGATACTCTTTTGTAAATATCTTATTTAATTGCCATTTTATTTCTCCTGCCACCTCACTATAGTTTGTCCTGCACTGCCCTGCAGCATTACATTATGGGAGCATTACATTCCCTAGGGTATTGGTTTTCAGTTAACCCAGTCACATGCACAGTTGTATTTAGAAGGCATAAAATTTTGGTTTGTGGACTGGTATACGCTAATAATAACCCTGGTTATCATTTTGACCATTTGGAACATGATTAAATGCACCTTGTTTTGTCTCTTCTAGGGACTTTAAAAAACACTTTTAGAAATCTATCAGACTCAAGCTGAAGACATCACAAGAGGATGGAGACAAAAGTTCAGAGGTCAAGTGAAGAGCCTGGAGACCTTCAAAACAAAACTTAGTAAAGGAAAAGAATAATGGAAACCTTATCAATGTTCTTAGGGAGAGGATAAGACAGCCAGTCAGACAGCTGACGTACATATGCTAATGTTAGGAGCATGGGGAAAAAAAAGCATATGCTAATGTCAGAAGCATGGGGAAAAAAAAGCAACAGGAAAAAAAGGAGGCTCCTAGTATAAGCACAAAATGGTGATGTAATTGGGGTTATGGAGACAGTTCATATGACTGTAGTGCAGTCATGGATAGGTATAGATTTTTCAAGAGGGATAGACATGGAACAAAAGGACATGTTATCCTATATATAAAAACAATGTACACATGTTTGGAGGCACAGTATGAATTGAAAGCTAGGCCTGTTGAAAGCCTCTAGGTAAAGGTCGGAGGGTAGGGCAGCAGAGGGGATGTCATGGTGGGCATCTGCTACAAGCCTCCAAACCAGGAGGAGAAGGTGGATGAATCCACCTTTAAACAAGTGATGGAAGCTTCCAAATCACAGGACCTGGTTCTCATAGGGGACTTGAACTATTAGGACATCTTTTGGGAGGGAAACAAAGCATTGTATAAACTGTCCTGTATATTCTTGGAGTGTGCTTTGGGTTAAGCTTTTTATACAGATGATATAGAGACCAGTTAGGAAAAAAGCTCTTCTTGGCTGACTGTTCACAAATAGAGAGGAATTGCTTCAGAATATAAAGGTGGAAAGTGACTTAATTGGCAGTGACCATGAAATGCTAAGGTTAAAGATCCTAATAGGAGGAGCAAAGGAGAGTACCAGATTAAGGATACTGGACTTCAAAAAAGCATATTTTATCCTACACAGGCAACTGGTGGGTAGAATCATCTAGGAGGAAAGTCTAGGGGCAAGGGGAAGACTCTAGAATAGGTAGCTATACTTTAAAAAGACCCTCTTAAGGGTGTAGGAGCAAGCTATTGCAGTGCAACAGGAGACTAGTCTGCCTAGACAGCTGTCTTTTTAATGATTTGAAATTCAAGAAGGAATCCTATGAAAAGGTGAAAGTCTTCCCATAATACTAAGGAAGAGTATAAGAGTAGCATATGAGCATTCAGGGAAAAGATTAGAAAGGCTAAGGCACAATTTGAAATGTGACTGACAAGGGACATAAAAGACAATAAAAATGGTCTTTTCTACAAGTATGTCAAAGGTAAGAAAAACCAGAGAAACTGGTCCCTTATGGCATGTGGAAGGCAATCTGGTTACAGATGATGCAGAGAAGGCTGAAATATTTAATTTCTTTACTTCAGTCTACTTCAGTCTTTAAAGATACTAGATGATGAGTATACTTGGCAGTACAGATTAGGGTAGTAGAAAAATAGGTTGGGGTAACTCAGAGAAGCTAGATGCTTTCAGGTTGGCAGGGCCAGATGGGATGCACCTTAGAAAACTGAAGGAATTGGCTGGGGTAATTTCAGAGCCAGTAGCTATTCCCTTTGAGAACTAATGGAGGTTAAGTGAGATTCCAGATTACAGAAAAAGGTCAAATATAGTGCTTATCTTTAATAAAGGGAAGAAGGAAGACCCGGGGGCCAGTCAGTCTGTTATTTATACCTGGAAACATAATGGAGCAGGTCCTCAAGGAATCTACTGTGAAACAGCTAGAAGAGAACAAGGTGATCAGGAACAGCTAGCATGGATTCACCAAGAGCAAGCCATGCCTGATTTCCTTGTATGATGAGGTGACAGGGAAGAGAAGTGGAGGTTATGTAACTTGACTTTAGCAAGGCTTTTGACATTCTCTCTCACAACATCATTAACAAATTAAGGACATATAGACTAGATTAAAGTACTATAAGGTGCATATATAACTGGTTGGATGATTTTACTCAATGAATAGTCATCAGTGGCTCAATGTCTAGTTGGGCAGCAATATCAAATGAATTTCCCCAAAGGTCTGTCCCTGGTGGTGTTCAAAAACAACTTAGACAGACACTTAGCTAGGATGGTTTATTTAAGGATGATCCTGTCTTGAACCAGGGGATAGATTATATGGTCTCTTCCAGGCCTACTTTATTTTTTGATGGAAAAGAAGCATCCTTAATACCATTTTATTGTCATAGTAGAGAAGTAACACATTTTGTTCTGAATGTGATAGTCTGTGTTTCTAAAAGTTTTATACAGGTGGTATTACTTTTTCTTGTAAAATTTTCTTGTTTTAAGAAAAAGAAAAACTTCTTATTAACACTTCATGCATAAGTGGTGGAAGGCCGGGGCTAATGGTATCCCTGCACAAGGCATGTATGAAAGACATGGAAAACACACTCCGCTAATGAGGCAATTAGAGGCAGAGACTACGTTGATTATAAAGTATCTATGAGGCATCTGACACAGAGTTCTCTTATTGGCCACTCGGACTTCCCTCGCTAACGAAGTAATTAGTGAGACTATTGTATCCCTGTAACCTCCTGCTGAGAAAAAAAGGCTACATTGTGAGAATTTACCACCTGGGTGGCATATCGTGACTCCTTGTTCTGAAATTACCACTGAATCTCTCTCTTTCCTTTCTGTGTCATGGCAGGCAAGTCCAGAGGGAGACTGAATTAGGACCGAACCCACTCTCACACTTAGTATTTCAGGTATTTTATCAAATTAAATTGCTAAAGAAAACAGTGTTGCGAATCAGAAATCTTACTAGTTCACTTTTTAAAGTATTTTTGTAAGCATCTAAGTACCACTTTATAGTTTTAATGGAACAGAAATTGAAGCTAGGATTAGGACAACTGAGGTATATCATATCTACAGTGTGGCTTTCCTCATATTCAAAAATGAAAAATCTTTATTAGTTTTCCTAATTAGTAACGTTAAGGCATTATGTTAACAGAAAGTTAATACTTACACCAACCCTAACCAAAATCACTTCAGGTCAGTCTGGTCATTTTATTATTTTTCCCAATATTGTTATTCAGGAACAGGAAAAATATCACCTTGTTTTTCATGAGCAACAAGGAGTTCTTAGGGTGATATCTTTTATTAGACTACATAGTTAATGCAATAAAAGATATCACCCTAAGAAATCTGTGCCTCTTGCATAATTTCTGGACTATCACAACTACAGCATCACTGTTACACTACCTTATTTTTTGCTATATTCTACTTCCCAATCTCCTATAACCTGCCAAAGAAGCAAGGCTCAGCCTCTGTTCTGTCAATGACCCTGAATTCTGCACTTTCAGCTTGGAATGTGAGACTTGGGCCTTTCACATTTGTACCCAGCAAATACTATGTTGCATTGAAGTCTAAATTGATTCCTACTTCAGCCTTCACAAAGCAGTAGATCAAAGCCCAGCAGTTACTTATTGATGAACAGCTCTCCTGACAGTTGAGTAAGAAACCCGAGTCATACCCCTATTAGTGCAATTCAAGTGGAGGGGAGATTGTGTTGAACCCAAATGCCAGGGAAGTAGTACTGATGGCCCAGTTTCGAATTTGTGTGTTACTTCAGAGATGCCTCAGGAGGCTAGGAGTCATTCTTATTTATGCCATTTAGGTGTACTATTTCCAATTGTATACAGCTTAGAATTTTCCTAAAAGGGGAATAGCTGTTTTAGTCTTAGACAGATCGATACCAAGTACAACTTTTATTTTTAAATTTAGAAGTAATTTGTTATGAATTGAAACCAATCCTGTACTTGTTGAAATGAAGATTGCTACTGTCATTCTTAAAATGTATATGCAAATAAATGCATACTTACTCATAAAGTGCAATATATAGCAGGCAGGCTAAATGCTGGAGACAACAGAAACCCCTTGCCAGAAACAACCCAAGCAGGGTACAGGGCCCCGCCCCCAGATGTGAGGAAACTGGCAGCAGATTCAACGGCAAGGGGAAGGGTGCCGAGTAGCTCGTCATGGCGCCAGCAGCAGCGCAGAGTCACCATGGCTGCTCCGCCTGGCTCTGCAGGGCCCCCCAAAGTGCAGAGCCCAGGATAGTTTCCCCCCCCCCCCCCCCCCTCCCGGGGCAGCCCTACCCCTTTCTATGTTTATAGAAAACAGTAAATGTCCAATGTCTTTGGAAGCATCTCACCTAGCACACCAAAGCAGCATCCTGTGTATGGATCCCAATTATATATAATTACGTATTACAAGGACAGGGAAATCTGATTACGTGTGCATACAAATTAAGGATCAAAACATCATACCTAGAAAGGGAAATACCATGACCACCAAGATGGTTTTCTTACTGGCAGTGGAAAATCATGAACGTGGCAGGAGAGAATACCCTGACCAAAGTAATAGAATTAAAATGGCACTGTGTAGTGGAGGGCGCGTGCTTGTCCACTTGCAGACAGGACTCCCTATGTGAGCCTCATAGTTAGCTTCCCCTTGGCTAGTTTCCAGTGGGAGGATCTTGTCTACACACTGATTTTATGGAAATGGGAGATTCCTCCCTAGCTTGCTCCTGCAGCCATACGGCTGAGGGCAAGTGAAATTTGGCATATCCAAACACCAAGCCTCCAGGCTTGGGCCTGCACATAGGATGCCTGCCAAAGGATTTGGAAGTATCTGAAGCCCCAGGCTGTGGTGTATGAAACTTGCCAGTAGCAGGGCCACATATGGTTCCTGAATGATTCAACTAGATTTGGACCTGATCTGGCTAATTTGACCTGTGACATGAAACTTTTTCCTTAAAAAAAACCAAACAAACGCAACACCCTGCCTGCCCCTCCCTGCCCACCCCCCAAAAAAAATTCTTGTGGTAGGTTCCCCTCAGCATTTTTGCCCAATATGGACCATGTGCTTTATAGTTATGCTCAGTGGTTGCATTTAATTGACTTCATAATTGCTTTCCATTACTGAGTATGTTCTGCTTTTAGCAGCCATTCAAAGACAGTGTATTTAATGTGGTTTCCTTGTATATGAATGTAAAATGATGGTCTTTTCCTCATGCTGGCTAGGGAAACAACCCCATCTTGTATTGGAGTAAATAGAGTAAATAGCAAGAAACAACTTGAATAAAAGTCGAAAGTAGTCAGTTTTGATTTTTTGTAAACATGCAGATAGTTCTTATGTAAGTATTGCCATTGTAATATGCCTCAATGCATAACCAAGACTTGTATTGTATTTCATGGCTGGTTATATACTGACTTTTATTTGCATATCATGTTTCAAGTAGCTCTTTTCTTCTGTCTGTATGGCAATGGCTCAGATTATTGGTTTTTGTCATGGGTAATATTCATGAATAGTTGGACAATTTTCTGCACTAAAAATCATCTACAGAACTCAAGGCCTCAAATTGTTGAAATCTGGAATAAGAAATGGTTTATTCTTTTTCAGCTTTGGAAATGATAAAGCACATGAGTTACTTCTTTGCAGAAGTTTGAATTCTAGATTTTTTAAAATGTATGATATCAAGCATCTTTCATGCATTTTAAGAAACTTCTTATGAACATTTTAACAGGTAATAAATGAAAAAGAAATTACCAATGTGAGGCCAAAAGGGTTGCTCAAACATGAAAATTTCTGACCCTAATATTGAGCACATTCAGTTAGATGTGTAATCACTGACAATGGAAATTTTGAATCCAAAACAATATGTGCATTGGACCTTGATCGAATCTTTCAAAATTAACCACTTTCAAACTATTTTCCTCAAAAGTATGAAAATCTTACTAGAACATCAGCTGTCCTGACACTTACTTCACTTAGGACAGATTTACCAGTATCAGTAGAGAACAACTTGGGATCATTAGGCCCAATTTCAAGAAAGTTACATAGGTTGGTTGGTTGGGCAACTTACTATGCAGTAGAAGAGCCTGGGTTCAATCCCATGTGAGGATGGAGGGTTTCAACTCATTATTTCTACTCCCAGCCTGGCCCTGTGGCCAACCCAGCTTCCTTTGGTACCAGGGGCTATGTGGGGGTAAAGGCAGCTGGAGCATGATGCTGACCCCATCACCTCCCTATTCCAAGTTTAAAGAAACAGTGGAGCCTGGTCTCAATGGTCTGTAAACAGGACACCTTTACCTTTAGGCCCAGTTTCAGGCTCCAACTCTATTATTGCAGTGTTATTAGAGAAAGCACACTAGCAGGTAGTCTATAGAACTAGCCTGAGGAGTCTCTGAAGAGTATGGGATGATAAATAGAGGGAGGGAAAAGGCGGCAAAGAGGAAGGTTTACTGCCTAGATCAAATTAACCCTGCAGATTACGATGAGCAGAGCCTTTTCATACTCTGCTTATACCAACATGTACATATTCAGTATTACACGAAGAACTACCTGAGGCAAATTACAACATCTGGAGTAAGTTTTCTTAGTATTTGGGGGTTAAAGAGTTTATTTTGCCAACGCTTAGATATAAAATAATTAAACTGTGTTCAGGACTTCCTTTCATTTTGTTTTCCATGATTATTCAAGACTTCCTTGTGTTTTGTTTTCTATGATTATTCTAGCAAATGAATTTGCTGGCAAAGGTACTTACGCAACAGGGTATTATAAATTTCTGACTAGATGTATAGGTGCTCCTATACAGAGAGAGACACCAACCGTCCATGTGACATTGTTACTTGCTTCATTTTAACAAGCCAAACATATCAGTCCATGTGGGTTCCTTACTATAAGGAAAGTCTTGTAAATACTGAATTAGTCTCAAGATCTTCAAAATCCAGTTGGAAAATCCATACTTTAAATATATGAAACTAATTAAAATATCATGAATTGTTGATATGGAAAAAAACCCTTAAAATAGGTGCTGCATTTGTCCAATATCTTTTTTATGTTTTCTGTGTCCTTTATTTAGCCATTTAGTTACTGTCCTGACTTGTTTATCATACACTGAGTACATTGGTGGAAAATACTACACTGGGTGGATTAATATGCTTATCTGTTAGGGTGCCAAGATGCAATTCAATTCACACCTTGAATATTTGTGGATTGAAAGGGGAAGACCACTAAATATGGCTTGAATGAGACACGTCTTCATGATGGTATGTAATCAGAGCTCTGCTTGAAGTCTGTACACCAGCAATACACTGAAATGCAAATTCCAGTTTAAAGACCCATATAAACATCCATCATCAGAGCACTTTTCATCTCTAATTTATGAAGCATAAAACCTTATTGATAGTCTTCATTTAAATAACACAAAATATCTCCCTGGGTAAATGGCTACCTTCCTAAACCAAGTTTAATTTCTTTGCCAAGCCAAACATTCATTTGCTGGATTGCTGCTCTTTTGGTGGCATTTAAACCAAGGTCTGAACTTAAATGAGCACTGAATTCAACAAGCTAATCAAATCTGGGAGAAAAAAAATCTATTTCTCTAATGCTTCTAAACACTATGCTAAGTCACTTATCACGGTCCAGGCCAATACAAATCACAATGAGCTGCACACCTTAATTAATGGCTTTTCTATTCCTGGCACTTTCCTTATTGAGTGGTTTTATTTAGAGGGCAAATCTGTTAGGTGCTAAAGTAAAAATGTTTTCTTAAGATACTATCAAGGTGTCACTATGGAGACAGCCAGCAGCAGCATTGCCTTTTTCTTATGTTTTTAAGGGCTGTGAGATGGAAGTAAATGCTGTGTTTAAGCAGAATACAGTACAGTTTGTGCAGCTGTCAAACAGTGTGTAAACACAGTTTTTATTCTATTTGCATCAAATGATAATGCAAAAATACCTAGCCTGCCTTTGGAACTATACTGATATAAAACAGGTCATGGTTTCTGAACTAAAAATAGAAGAAAAAGGAAACTGAAATAAATAAAATAAGGGCTAAATTGTAGCCCCTGAGGATGTACAAGGGACAAGGGAAGAGGTTACATAGTGTGCCTTGTCCCTGGCCTTGCACCCTGGTCAGAGGCAAGCACCATCTTTGTTGTTCATGTATATGTGTGTGGTTTCTTTGTCTTTCCTCCCCAGCACACAGCAAGTTCTCTCTGGCTCAGGAATGCAGACCTGGAAGGAACCTTCTGGGTCATCCAGTCCTGTGGTTATCACAGATGACCAGATCAGATTTTCTGTGAGAGGTGTTATGATCAGAGCACAACAAAGATGGCTATGCTGTGAAAAGCTTTAGGACACTGACCAGGAGATCAGATCCCTGGAAAAAGATGATAAAATACAGAGCTTTTCTATTGTTATAGTTGAGACTGTTGGGCTGAATAGGACAGAAAAGCCATGTGTGGTCCATTTACATGCCTTATTAAAAGCATGATCATTTTGTGTTATTACATTATTTTTTCAAATTCATTAAAAAAAAAAATCAAATTATTATGTTTAATGCAAGATTAATTGAACTGACTTCAGCACATACCAGTAAAGAAATTAGTTAGTTTTTTTTCCCCTAATAATGTTGTTATAAAATATATACACAGTGATTTTTTTTTTTTTCTTTTTCAGAGACAAACCCTGAACCAAATTTTCCAGTACAAGCATTCCACTGTATTGAAGAATTCAAAATAGTGTTTTGTTTAGGCCAATAGTTAACAAGTTCCGTGGGTGCTTGTTTCCAAATAGTCATTGCAAATAGTTATTGTCAGTGTGGTTGTACTCGCATTAATACACAATTGCTTATTTAGTTTCTGGCTTTTGGGGTTTTTTTTAGTACTCTTTGGAGTGTAACTTTTCTTTGCTTTTAATATGATGCATGAATGTAGGGATGGAGGAAGAAGTGCCATTTGCAGCTGGCCTGGTATTTTCAGATACTTATTTGGATAGGTTTTTGTTGTTGGAAATATAAGCTGGTCACAACTGAAACTTCTTGTAGGGGGACGCTATTTTAAGTGGTATATACACCTTGGAATAGTGTCTCAGATCCATGAAAAACATGAACAATATACAACAAGAATGAGCAAGCAGATAGTGTATGTTTGTCCTTTGATTATGGCACTCAGCACAGATGCAGGAAAGTGGGCTTCAAGTCCCTGGTCTGAAAGGTAGGCTAGAGGCGAGTACTATTAGTCTTCCACTAGTGAGATATTCTATCAGCACTGCACCTTAATAAGCCAGTTGGTTACAGATGAGCTCAAGTCAGCCTGGGTCTGGGTTAATAGTGTCAGTCTTCCCAATTAATTCTGGTTCCACATTCAAGGACATGGCAAACAGCTGACTGTTGCCTCCAAATGCTCTTTCAGTCTAGAAGTAACTCTTTGCCTCTCCTTATTGGCTAGCCTTGTCATCAGCTTGTGCTCTACTCCCCATCTCCTTCCTGCTCTTGAATCTGACCCCTAACTATCATATTCACTTTCTAGTTATTGATCATGCCCCAACATCCAGTTTTCTTCCCATAGTCCTAGACCCTTCATTTGGCATCTCAGCAGCTGATCTCCTAGAATCATAGACAGTTAGGGCTGGAAAGGACCTCAGGAGTTCATCTAGTTCAACCCCATGCTCAACACAGGGCCATCCCCAACTAGATCATCCCAAACAAGGCTTTGTCTAGCCAGGACTTAAAAATCTCCAGGGATGGAGATTCCACACCTTTTCTGGGTAACCTGTTCCAGTGTTTTACTACCTTGTACTGAGAAAGTTCTTCATAATATCTAATGTAAAATTCACTTGCTGCAAGTTGAGACCAATGTGAATGGTCTAGCTCCATCCTCTTCTGAACCACCCTTCAGGTAGCTGAAGGCTGCTATCAAATCACTACTCAGTCTTCTCTTTTCTAGACTAAATGAGCTCAGATCCCTCAACCTCTCCTCAAAAGTAATGTGCCCTAGCTCCCTAAACATTTTTGTTACCCTTCACTAGACTCTGTCCAATTTGTCCACATCCCTTCTGTACTGGGGGGCCCAAAACTGAACACAGTACTGCAGAGGTGGCCTCACGAGTGCCGAATAGAGGGAAATAATCACTTCCCTTGATCTGCTGGCAACACTCCTACCAATGCAGCCTGGTATCTTGTTAGCCTTCTTGGCAAGAAGGGTACATTCACTGTTGGCTTGTATTCAGCTTATTGTCCACTGTAATTCCCAGGTCCTTTTCTGCAGAGCTGCTGCCTAGCTAGTAAGCTCCCAGGCTGTACCAGTATATGGGATTGTTCCATCCTAAGTACAGGACCTCGCACTTGTCCTTGTTGAACCATATGAGATTTCCTTTGGTCCAATCCTCCAATTTGTGTAGGTTTCTCCGAATACTAGCCCTGCCCTCCAGTGTATCTACTACTCCCCCCCCAGCTTGGTGTCATCTGCAGACTTGCTGAGGCTGCACTCCATGCCATATTCCAAGTCACTGTTGAAGATATTGAACAAAACCAGCCCCAGCCTGGGGCACTCCCCTTGATACCAGCTGCCAACTAGGCATTGAGTCACTGATTACCTTCTGAGCCCAATACTCCAGCCAGTTTTCTATCTACCTTACAGTCCATTCATCCAGCCCATACTTTCTTAGCTTGCCTGTTAGAAAGTTGTGGTAGACTGTATCAAAAACCTTGCTAAATCAAGGTATACCACATCCACAAGTCTCCCTATATCCACAGAGCCAGTCATCTTATCATAGAAGGCAATCAAGTTGGTCAGGCATGACTTGCCCTTGGTGAATCCACGCTGACTGTTCCTAATCACCACCTTCTCCTCCAAGTGCTTACAAATCAATGTCTGGTGGCATTGCTCCAGGAAATGAAGTGAGGCTGACCAGTCTGTAGTACCATGGATCCTCCTTTTCCCCTTTCTTAAATATGGGCATTATATTTGCTCATTTCCAATCATCCTGGAACTCTCCCGATCACCATGAGTTTTCAAAGATGATGGCCACCAGGTCTGCAATCACATCAGCCAAATCTCTCAGCACCCTCAGGTGAATCCTGTCTGGCCACATGATCTTGTATATGCCTAGCTTTTCTAAAAAGTCTGCAAGCTGTTCTTTCACCACTATTCAAGAAGAAGTCAAGAAGAACACAGCCCCTAATTGGCTTTTCCAACACTTGCCCCAGAAAGTGGTCACCAAAACATCCTAGGTTGCTTGTACACTGCTTTATTGCCTTCCCAGAAGGTGTCAGGGTGAATGAAGTCCCCCAAGAGAACCAGGGCCTGTGGTCTGTAAACTTCTTCTAGTTGCTTAAAGAAAGCCTCATCTACCTTATCCTCCTGTTCTGGTGGTCAATAGCAGCCCCCCATCATGACACCACTTTCGTTGCTCTCCCTTCTAACCTTAAACCAGAGATTTTAAACAGGCCTACCTCCAGTTTCATATTGGAGCTTTGAGCCATCATATAGGTCTTTTACATGAAGTGCAACTTCTCCTCCTCTTGTCCCCTTCCTGTCCTTCCTGAACAGTTCGTCTATCCATGTTTGTTTCTTAGGATCTGCACATTTGTGTATAGGCATGTAAGCTAACTTGCCAATCACCCTGATTTCTCAGGAAAAATGAGAACACCTTCCCTATTTCCCCCTACACTTTGTGCTTCCACCAGGTCTCCCACTTCCCCATTTACTTTAGGGCTTTGGTTTCCATCCCCTGGCAAACCTAGTTTAAAGCCTTCCTCACTAGGTGAGAGAACCGGTCTGTAAAGATGTTCTTCCCTCTCCATCAGGTGGATCCCATCTCTTCATAACCATCCTTCTTCTTGGAAGAACATCTCATGGTCAAAGGAGCCAAAGACCTGTTGGTAATACCATCTGTGTAGCCAGGCATTGATCTGCAGGATGCACCCGCTCCTGCCTGGGCCCTTTAGATTGACCAGAAGAGTAGAGGAGAACACCACCTGAGACCCTGGTCCCCTTCATCATTACACCCAGAGCCCTGTAGTTTTTTTGTTTGTTTGTTTGTTTGTTTGTTCTATCTGCCCAGGGTCTCCCCTTGTAGTATTATCGGTGCCTACATGGATGAGCAGCAGGATGTGTCTCTGTAATCCTTCCATGACATCCTAGATATGGGTTCTGGGCAAGCAGCACACTTCAAGACAACAGATCCAGTTACCAAATGGATGCCTCTGTCCCCTGTGGAAGGAAGTCTCCAACCATTACCATCTGTCGCTAGCTATTGGTGGCGGTGGTCTCACTCGTTCCCACCTTGGGGAGGCTTGTCCTGTCCTCCTCCACCAATGGAACATGCTCCTTGCCCTTTGTTGCTGGGCTCCATATCTATTCTCCAGATGAACTGCTGCAGCTGGAGATGAAGATTTCTGCTTTCTGCCAGACGTCACAAGTTTCCACTCTTCTCTAGTTTTTCCCCTGGAAGTTCTCCCTTCACAATCCAGGAGATGTCCTCCAGCATTGAATTGATGAAGTTGTCATGGAGAAGGAGGCTTCAGAGCCTCACCACCTCCTTCTGTAGCTCTCTTGCCTATTCCCTGAAACGCCCCACCAGAAGGCAATGCTCATACCATGCACACTCCCTGATCTGGCTCTCATTGGAAGGAACCTGCAAGTTTATGTCCCCACAGTACCAAACCTGAACTTGGGTGGAAGCCTCAATGATGAGCCATCCTGCCTGGACAGAAACCTCACCAGTGCAAGCAGAGGCAGTGGCAGTGGCTCTGGCATTGCAACATCCTTCAGCCATTCCCTGGGTCTCTTGATCTGCCCTTCTTCCAAGCAGACCTTCCCTAGAAAGATTCCCTAAAAGAGGGCCTATTTACTGTTCCTTGGCCCTAGAGAGTTCCTTGTTCCTGCTTCCTCACACCAAGCTGAAAGGCTCTCCCCTCAATGGGGACCGGGGGAGAAGGGATGGTAGGGCAGCGAACTGACCAACAAAAACTGTCTGCAAACTGCTTGCCCTGTTTGCTGCCACTGTTCACTTGCTGTCCTCTATGCTAGTTCTTATTCCTGGTTATGCCTGTAAGTGTAAGTGTGTACCCAGTAAAAACAAGGCCCTGGCACTGCTCCAGGTGGCTTGCTTCCTAAACTAGAAACTTTGTAGCTGCCTCCACACAGGGCACATCTACACATGCAATTAATTTGAAGCAATAAACTCCAGCATATATCACATCACACTTTTTTGCTCCCAGATGTGCCATTTGAATGTGTACCCCAGACCACACCATGTTGAGCCAAGTCAGAGGAGTCCCAGCTGGCAGAGGTCCCAGGGGGGTCACCCTGCTAGCCTAAGGATCCTCCAACTCTGCTCACCATGCTGTGGAGGGGCAGCAGGGGAACGAAGGTGCTCCAGTGTGGGGTTAGCCATTCGGCAGCCCCAGCACTGAAGCATCTTTGTGCCCCAGCCAGCCCAGTCAGCATCTGCACATGCGTTGCTGTGCACTAAAAAAAAAAAAAACCAAAAAACAAAAACACTCTGCTGCAGTATAGTACCTGTATTTACAACTACTAACCTGTAGCAGAGTTTGTTAGTTTACTGTGTCCCAATAGGGCTGCACATGTAGACACTGAGAGCTCTGCAGTAAACATCTTGTGTAGACATGCCCACAGATGACCTATGTGGGGGTGGAGTAGATAGCCTGGAGTTGGGGGTAGTGCTGGTTGTTGTAATAAGAGTTAACTCCCTTTCTGAGGACTGACATGATGACATCATTGTCTGTGTGTGTTAGTTGTTGCAATAAAGCCCCTTTGAAAGCAAGAAGTCTCCCTTCTTCCTCCTGAACTATAAGGGTGCATCCAGATGAACCCACACATACCTCTTGCAGCATCTCAAACCCCTTTGAGATGCTGCAAGAGGCAGGTGCAGGAACAACAAAATGTTCCCCATGCTGCAGATTTCCAGCATGGGGGCAAAATTTGACCCCTGGATATCCAGGGGTCAAAAAACACCACATAAAAATAGAATTTGAACAACTGGAGGCTGGGTCCTCCACAGTGACACTGACTGCCAGAGCATCTCTGTGGTTAACACTCACCCTGGTGCTGAAGCATGCTGCCTGCCCATGCAGGGAGCTGGACCCAGGCTCCACTGCCAGTAAGGGCTTTGGGGGGTGGAGGGGGAGGGAGGGGACCATGGAGAGAGACTCCCACTGTCCCCGCACACTGCCCCTGGCCCAATCCTTGCCCTGTCCCCCAACCCTCCCAATCCCTGCTCTGCCTGTCCCCATTCCCCCCCAGACCTCCAATCCCTGCCCCCCCACCCCAGTATCTCTGCAATTAAAAACAAAAAAACAATGCCTCCCCAGAACTTACCAGCAGTTCTGGTTGCTCATCTGGGTCACTGGGGCCCTAGCTGCACAGTGGTGCAGGGTGAGAGCCCCAGCAGCCTGAGCCCAGGCCCTGCTGCCCCCCACTGCCCTGTGCTGCTAGGGGGGCTCTGCCAGGAGATCCCAGAGCCCCCACAGCCTGTGCTCAGTAAGTAGAGGCTTTTTTTTTTTTTTTTTTTTTTTTTTTTTTTTTTTTTAAAGTGCCAGAGGCTGGGTTTGGGGGCCTGTTGTCAGAGGGGGGCTGTAACCCCTATGGGGGTGCTGTGTCCCCTGTTGAGGTGTTGCCCTTTGGGGTCAGGCCAACTCTCAGGATCTTAATATTGTGCTGTTAGACAGGAGGGTGTGACAATTGCACATATACAAACACACAAATCAATTAGGTGCAAACACACGCATACTACCAACTCAGGCACATACACATCCAGACCAGCCTAGGCACATGCATACCCATCACCAATGCATGCACATACGCTATACACTCCAGAAGTTAGACATAGATCACTAATTCGTACATCATGCAAACAATGCCACACACACACACAAGATATGAATTAGTGATCTGCACACACACACAAATGAGATACGAATTAGTGATCTGCACACACACACACACAAATGAGATCCGAATTAGTGATCTGCACACACACACACAAATGAGATCCGAATTAGTGATCTGCACACACACACACAAATGAGATCCGAATTAGTGATCTGCACACACACACACAAATGAGATCCGAATTAGTGATCTGCACACACACACACAAATGAGATCCGAATTAGTGATCTGCACACACACACACAAATGAGATCCGAATTAGTGATCTGCACACACACACACAAATGAGATCCGAATTAGTGATCTGCACACACACACACAAATGAGATCCGAATTAGTGATCTGCACACACACACACAAATGAGATCCGAATTAGTGATCTGCACACACACACACAAATGAGATCCGAATTAGTGATCTGCACACACACACACAAATGAGATCCGAATTAGTGATCTGCACACACACACACAAATGAGATCCGAATTAGTGATCTGCACACACACACACAAATGAGATCCGAATTAGTGATCTGCACACACACACACAAATGAGATCCGAATTAGTGATCTGCACACACACACACAAATGAGATCCGAATTAGTGATCTGCACACACACACACAAATGAGATCCGAATTAGTGATCTGCACACACACACACAAATGAGATCCGAATTAGTGATCTGCACACACACACACAAATGAGATCCGAATTAGTGATCTGCACACACACACACAAATGAGATCCGAATTAGTGATCTGCACACACACACACAAATGAGATCCGAATTAGTGATCTGCACACACACACACAAATGAGATCCGAATTAGTGATCTGCACACACACACACAAATGAGATCCGAATTAGTGATCTGCACACACACACACAAATGAGATCCGAATTAGTGATCTGCACACACACACACAAATGAGATCCGAATTAGTGATCTGCACACACACACACAAATGAGATCCGAATTAGTGATCTGCACACACACACACAAATGAGATCCGAATTAGTGATCTGCACACACACACACAAATGAGATCCGAATTAGTGATCTGCACACACACACACAAATGAGATCCGAATTAGTGATCTGCACACACACACACAAATGAGATCCGAATTAGTGATCTGCACACACACACACAAATGAGATCCGAATTAGTGATCTGCACACACACACACAAATGAGATCCGAATTAGTGATCTGCACACACACACACAAATGAGATCCGAATTAGTGATCTGCACACACACACACAAATGAGATCCGAATTAGTGATCTGCACACACACACACACAAATGAGATCCGTTAGTGATCTGCACACACACCCACACACAAATGAGATACCAATTAGTGATCTGCACACACACACACACACACACACACACACACACACACACAAATGAGATACGAATTAGTGATCTGCACACACACACACACACACAAATGAGATGCCAATTAGTGATCTGCACACACACACACACACACACACACACACACACACACACACGAATGAGATATGAATTAGTGATCTGCACACACAGACACACACACACGAATGAGATACGAATTAGTGATCTGCACACACACACACACACACACACACGAATGAGATATGAATTAGTGATCTGCACACACACACACACACACACACACCCCCCATTGGTTTTTTTTTTTGGGGGGGGGGTTCTGATACTCTCTCTCCTCCTTCAACCCTTTCCTCTCCTCTGCCCACACTGTCCCTAGGGAGCTTTGGAAAGGCTTAGCTTCATCCCAAGGTGGAATAGGAAATGTTTTGTTGACAAGAAAGTGGCTTTTTGCCCAGATCTACTCCAACTTAAATATTTGCTGTTCAAATCTCAAGTTAATAGATAAGCAAAGATTTGATCACTAGTGTACCTGTTTCAGTATTTTACCATTAATTACTCTCCAGGTAAACTCAGTTGGGTTTCAAGTAAATTCAAGGGAAAATGTACATTAAGTTATAGAGCTGATTAATTATACTGTATAAAACTTAAATACACAATAATTAACCTAGTTGACATCTTAATACTTATCCTATAATTAATGTTGGAAGTTATTCCTTCTTTTTAATGCAAAGAAAGATTTGCATATTATTGATTAAACTTCTGCCATTTCATATTATTTCTGGCTTATTTGGTTTCCACAGATTTATAGCACCTATCTAAATGGCAAGAGATGGGAGTTATATCCTTCTATATTAAAAGTTTTGCTTTTGATAAACTATATTGAATTCAAAATGTTTCAACAAGTCAGCATAATTAGGGGTTGTGAGGTACTGCACCATCCATGGTATGATTCTGAATGAACCACTTGATTAGTACAGGCTGTCCTGAAAAATATTGCATCAAACTATACATAGTGAAGGTATAGTTATGGCCCAATCTGCCTTCCTAGATGCCATTTCCCACTACTAGGGCAATTATATTGTAATTTTAACCAAAAGAAGTGTAACTAGCTCATAGCTAGGTGAAGTTAAAATGTTATGAAAATTAGATCTAATACTGTCAAAATGTACTGCTTCTAAGGAAGATTTAAATACTTCTAATTAATGTGGAGTATTTGAGGATTCTAAAAGATAATTAAATGTTAGCAACCAGTGAGTTATCTGAAACAGAGAATAAAAGATGCAAAGAATTATATGAAAACAACCCTGACCCTGTTTTAAGGTAATGCCCTTTAAATATGGGAAGTCCATTTTACCCACAAAACTATGATGTCTGCTTAATAACCATATATTAGTTTACCATACAGATAATTTACCCAGTGGCAAACTGTGTGTACCTGTGTTCAATCATTGCATACATGGAGAACGAATGAAAAACATCTCCAAAAAATAATAAAATAAAATAAAAAATATACAGAAATTTCCCAAGTGACTCAGTTTTGTATATTGAGTTTTAAGAGTTATTATGATAAACAAATCTCTTGTTGGGGAGATCAAAGCAGTCTTGCAGTATCTGGAACACCACCATAGTCTAATCTGGGTCAAAAATGAACTTGATCAACAACAAGCAGTATTTGGAATTACAAAATATTTAACAGAATTACATCTCCAAAGTTAATAAAATACTTTTTGAAGTACATCTAGATTATATTACCTCCCATCTTTCAAACTTCCATTGTATGATCCAAAAGCAACTTGACATGTGTGACAGACTGTTGTGTACTATGTGTTAATTTGACAGTGGATAATTTGTTTATAACCAAGATACCTGTGAAGTATATTTGCTCAGTTGGTGAATTTTAATCACCTTCCATAAAGAACATTGGGAAATAGGTTTGTGACTGGCATCTCCTGTATGAAACATCAGCTGTATCATAACCCTCCAATCTCAGATGAACCGCATAAATTTCTGCTCCATGTGAGCTAAAATGTTGTGACAGGATGAGACTTACTCTTTGCCAGTCAGTCACCTGTCTCTGTTTGGCGGCAATAGATGACAGTACTCAGGATTTATTATAGCGGCAATTACAGAAGGGGTACCTATGCACATACACCTGGCATATTCAGTGTGTAAGACACTCGTTCTGTTACCCATTTCCAGCTGTGCTTTGAATGACCTTGTGCAACTTCTTGGTTAACTTTTATGTGCATCTTTAAAAAAAGGACATTAATGCAAATTGAAGAGCACACAAAATATAAGGAGCAATGTGTAGGGGCGTTTGGAATTGAATTTGTGGTGTGCAAAAGGTTAGTTGTGCATGTCATCCCCTAATGTAAGGAGTGATTTGTATGAAAAGTCTTTGTCTGCCTTCCTCTCAGGGAAATGTCTGATTTGGCATCAGAGCAGCAAAGACAGCCTGATTCAGTGGAGATATGGAGCGTAGTACATGTTCCAGCATGTTTGAGAGCTTAGAGTACTGCATTACAGCTGAAGAACCATTTGACTTTGAAACTGAAAGACCCAAAGGCATAGTCTTAGCTTTAGAGAAATAGCTGAGTAGCTATAAGCGAGCTCATTGGAGAAATTAGGTCACTCTCAGAACAACAGTGTAAAATGAAGAAAAAAAAAAAAAAAGAATGAATATCCTTTGAAAGGGGATGGGAAAGAGGGGAGATTTGATTTTTTAGAAGTAAAATTTAGTAAGCCTGAAAACAAAGGCCTACTCTAAAAGAATTTGAAGTGAACAATACAGGGAATCAGACAAAGCTAAGGAGGAAAAAAAGAAAAATACAAAGAAGAGTCCAGAACATACAATTTAGAATGATAAACACAGCTGAAAAATTCTGTTATTCACCTCATGGGGAAAGCACTATATCAGTACAAGTGGGCCAAAAAGGAAGCAAATACTTAACAGCCCCAAAATCAGGGGACCAGGAGGCAAAGGAAAATAGTAGTAAAGATGTGTAATGGCATTATGAGGGAGAAAATGGCAAAAGATAAAGGAAAGGAATATGAAGAAAGAACAATGAGAGTGTTAACAGGAAGGATAAAGTCCTTTGCTTTGAAATAAACTAAAGCCCCCCCAGAAGAATAACTTCTGAGCTTAAATATAGGCACATCTACCCACTTCAAGTTAAGTGTGCAAAAATCAGAACCAAGAAGGAAGGGTGATAGTATTATGTGAACACTGAGCTGAGACTTGGGAGACTTCAGTTCAGCATATGCTTCTGACTTCCTGGGTGACCTTAGGTCTGGTCTCCACATTTAAAGGATGAGTGGAGGGGTATGTTAAGTTTGTAGTGGTATTTTCTCTAATGTGGACACAAGCTAAATATACCAAAAAAGTTATTCTCATTCTTGTATGAGACTTTTATGCCGATATAACCATGTACATGCTTAAGAGTTCACATATACTGCAGTAGTTAAAGCAGTACAGCCTTCTAGTGTTAAGCAAGGAATCAATATCTCTATGTCCCGATTACCTGTCTGAAGAATGGGAATGAACTGTTTCCTTTCTTCCCCATCTTGTTGATTGATCTATACTTGGGCTGAGATGTTAAAAAATACTGGCTGCTAACCCAGTTCTGCTCCTGTGGAAGTGAAGAGGATGACAGTAAAGCCAATACTGAAAAATTCTAAAAACATCCTCAAATTTTAAGTTCTCCTGATTTGAGTGTTGTCTCTCGCTATGAATCTGGTTTGGGTCTCTCTCTCAAATGTGGTCTTTAGATGCAATTGTAATACACACCGAAGATAGATTTAACCTGTTGTCTTAAAGAGGTGGCATTATAATATAAGTGAGATTTTTGCCACTGTTGCTTGTTTTGGGTTGTCCTAATAGTAAAATAATTAATAATATGAGTAAAGGTGGTATCTATTGGTTCTACAGGAAGTAGCACAAACTTGTGGTATCTGAAGATTTCAAAAACTTAATAGATGACTGTCATGGGGGGGGAGGGGTCCCGTAGGGACGGCTGTGATGTCCCTAGGACCCAGTGACCTTGTTAGCTTTGCCCCATAGGCGCCTTCTATTCTTGCCTACCACATCTTGATGGTTAAAATAATATATGGTAGATAGGGAGGCTGCTCTCAAGGTACTATGCAGTCACAGCCCTGGTGGACCCCACTATACTGTGGATTCTTATCCACCTTGCTGGATCTCGCTGCAAGTGCCTCGCAGGACACCCCAAGCCTTATGGGCTAGATGCATAGTTCTAAAACCTCTTCTTTACCACACCCCATGTCTCACAGGTGGTATTCACATTTTGTCCCTCTGAGGCCTTGATATAGCTCAGTTTCCCTTCATCACTGGGCCCTTGTCCCCTGTCTGTTCACTCCCCCACTGGCACTGGGCTCTCCACATCCCCATCTGTGCACCCCCACTGGTGCTCCCCCACTGGGAGGCTCTCTGCATCCCTTTTATAACTGCGCCCCCTTGTGCTGCACCTGCTGGCCTGGGGTCTCCACACTGTAGTGTGCCCCAATGAGGCCTCCTCCTCCTCAATAGCCTCAGGCCAGTCCACCAGTTTAAATAACAACATAAAACACAAGCCGTTGTACTATAACAATACAAACAGTGCAGAGTGCACTTTGTCCCTTTAAAAGAGGCAAACTTCTCCCCAAGCATTAAGTATCTTGTAGCCCAGGTACCTGGTGAGTCCAGGAGCCTGATTACTCCTGTAAGCAGTATATCAGGTGGTCACAGCATCTCTGGGCAGTTCTTTTCTGCAGAATCCTTCCCCTGGCTGCTGCCAGAGAACTAACCCCTGCTGGCTTCAGCCCTGGAGTTTATATATGCCCAGGGCCCTACCTTTTTCCAGTCAGCTGATGGGGTGCAGGTGCAGGCTAATTCCCTCATTAGACTGCTGCCATAATAACCTGCACCTGTATGGGGTTTCTGCCTGGCTCCTAGGGCCCTCTCTCTAGGCAGATTCTGTCCTTAAAGGAAATGGCACATTAGTGCCCTGTGACAATGACCAAAGAATGACTAGATAAAATAACACATCAGCAAGGCAAGTCTGAGGTAAGAATTAGGCTAGTGCAAACAATAGTCACATGTACAATTCATTTCCTCTTCATCTTTTTCCATCTATACATAATGATATAACAAAACAACAAATTTAAATTATATTTAAGTCATGGTACCTCGTTCTGCTATTAATGCATTTTAAACCACTTACAGTGAGCTTGCATTTGCAGGGCATAAAAGAGACAAAGAGAAGCTATTATAATTTATTCCCGACATTCAAAATAGAAATTGTACCTGTATCGTAATTTTTGCTTGCAGCTTAACATATGCATAAAGTGGACATTATAGTATAATTTAAAAAAGGCCTCATCTACACATTACATTTAAGGCATAATTAACCAGTTAATCATTCCTTAACTGCTCACCCAGCCATGTGTTCATTCAACTAATGGCATGATAAAAAGAGGAATAATCTATAAAGTTATTTCCACAAAATAATAGAAAATTAGGGTTGTAAGGGATCTCAGGAGGTCATCTAGTCCAAACCCCTGCTCAAAGCAGGGCTATTTCCAGCTACATCATTCCTTGTCTAACCAGGTTTTGAAAATCTCCAAGGATGGAGTTTCCACCACTTCTCTGGGTAACCTGTTCCAGTTCTTCATTACCCTCCTAGTGAGAAAGTTTTTCCTTATATCTAACCTAAACTCCCCTTGCTGCAACTTAACACCCCTGATCCTTGTTCTGTTATCTGCCACCACTAAGAACAGTCTAGCTCCATCCTCATTTTAACTCCTGTTCAGGGAGCTGAAGGTTGCTATTAAATCTCCCCTAAGTGTTCTCATCTTCAGACTAAGCCCAGTTCCTTCAGCCTCTCCTCAAAAGTCATGTGCCCCAGCCCCCAAACCATTTCTGTTAACCTCCATTGGACTCTCTCCAATTTTCATAGATTCATAGATGTTAGGATCGGAAGGGACCTCAATAGATCATCGAGTCCGACCCCCTGCTTAAGCAGGAAAGAGT
>NW_005841860.1:3818826-3842567 GCF_000455745.1 Alligator sinensis | reverse complement strand
TGATGGCTTCATCACACTGCTGACTCATGTTCATCTTGGAGTCCACTAGGACTCCAAGATCCCTTTCTGCTTCCATTCCACCAAGCAGGTCATTCCCATAGGCTGTAGGTGTGCTGGACATTTTTCCTCCCTAGGTGCAGCACTTTGCATTTCTCCTTGTTGAACTGCATTCTGTTGTTTTGTGCCCACTTGTCCAACCTGTCCAGATCTGCTTGCAGCTGTTCCCTGCCCTCTGGCGTGTCCACATCTCCCCATAGCTTTGTGTCATCTGCAAACTTGGACAGAGTACATTTCACTCCCTCGTCCAAGTCGCTGATGAAGACATTAAAGAGTATCGGTCCAAGGACCGAACCCTGTGGGACCCCACTTCCCACACCCTTCCAGGTCAAAACCGACCCATCCACCACGACTCTCTGGGTGCGGCCCTCCAGCCAGTTCGCCACCCACCGGACTGTGTAGTCATCCAAGTCACAGCCTCTTAACTTGTTCACCAATTTGTGCACATCCTTTCTGTAGTGGGGGGCTCTGTGACAGGGCAACAAGTCTGTCCCATCACAGAACTTCGGCAGAACAATAGGAAACAGGAAACTAGGCTTGGCAATGAGTCTGAGGAGGGAAAGTGGCAGAGATACTCAGATGGAGGAGAGTAAGACCTGGATGAAAACAAAAACAAAGAGCTGTGTGGGCAGAGAGCGGAGAGAGAGTGCCAGCTGTGAGAGATGCAGGAGATGGCCAGAAAGATTTAAAAGGGAATGGAGCCTGGAATCAGTTCCTGAAAGAAGAAGAAAGAAATCCAGAAGAATTATGGAGAGACTAAAAGAGAGAAGACAGGTGGCGGAGTGAAGGGAATGGAAAAAGAAACCCAGCGAGAGACTTACCTAGGAAGTCAAAGTGAGGTGATGACGGAGACCTCTGAGTTGGTGAATTCAATACCTGGGGACATCTGGTACCTTCCCAGGGACCTAAAAGAGAAAGAAATAAGAGTGTGTGAGGATTAACCAAGGGAAGTGAACCCCTCATTTAGATATCAGTAGAAAATACAAGGTGGTACAGGATTGCCATTGTCTTGGGACCCATATGGAGAGGAATGGGGCAAGCAACCATGGAAGTGAGAGTTCCCAAAGAGATAGGGAACTAGGTTTTTCCAACATGTTGGTTGTCTAAGAAAGACATAATAACGGTGCAGAAAAGTTAGTTTGCTGAGCCGCAGATGCAATATCTTCTTTGTCTCTCAGGACTGTTTATTTCCCTACCATATTCCATCAAAGTCAGGGCAGGTGGGAAATAACAGAAATTAACTAGTTCATATTAAAATGAGAGCTATGATTTATTTATGTGGGCATAGCTAAACTCTCACAGGCTCAAAACTGAAGACAGTACTCCAGAGGTGGTCTCACTAGTTCCAAATAGAAGGGAATAATCACTTCCTTTGATCTGCTGGCAACATTCATACTAATGCAGCCCAGTATGCCATTAGCCTTCTTGGTAAGAAGAGCACACCATTGGATCATATTTAGCTTATTGTCCACTGTAATCCCTAGGTCCTTTTCTGCAGAGTTGCTGTTCCGTCCTAAGTGCAGGACTTTGTACTTGTCCTTATTGAACTTCATGGGATGCCTTTTGGTCTAATCCTCCAGTTTGTCTAGGTCTATTTGAATCCTAACCCTACACTCCAACCTGTCTACGACTCCCCCCAGCTTGGCATCGTCTGCAAACTTGATAAGGGTCTACTCCATCTCATTTTCCAGGTCTCTGATGAAGATATTGATCAAAACCAGCCCCAGGCCTGACCCCTCGGATGCTCCATTTGATATGTGGAATAACTTTGTAGCTGTTTCCTATCACACCTGTACATGTGAACAGGGGCTCCTGTGGATGGGAGCCCTGTCAGCTGATTGGAGATCCCAACTGGAGGGGATCCATGTGCACTCCTGAGCTCAGAAGCTTCCAGCAGACACTGGCTCTCAGCTGTGGGAGCACGTGCCCCTGCAGCTGGGTGTTCCATCAGTTAACAGGGCTTCCAGCTGCATGGGTGCTTCATGCATGAAACAACTCAGTGGGTGGGACACCAGCTCAACTGCCCTCTTCCTACCACAGGGACCCCTGGGACATCCCCATGACTTGGAACCTGGGTCAGCTGATGGGACTGATAATGGATGGAGAAACATCTTCCTTGTGAAGGCTGCATGGGTGGAGGAAGGAAAAGAATAGTCCTTTTACTTTTCCTGAAGGATAGGGAGAAACGTATTACGGCACTGTGGGAGGAGAGGGGAATGCAGTTAACAAAGAAAGAAGAGATACTGAGCATGGTAAAGGAATTTTACTAAAATGTATTTTAGTACCAATTTCCTCTGGGATTGGCATGGTCAGATCAGGCATGATACCGCGGGGGGTGGAGGTGGGGGGGAGGGAATCAAGATCAACAAAACACACAGAACATTTTGAGTTATCCAACGGATTCTTCCTTCCTCAAATTCTCCATGTTACCATTCTTATTTATCCGTCTCACTGAGTTGGTGCAAATGCAATACCAAAGTGTTGCATCATGGTGTCCTTGACTCTCTTTTTCAGTGTGTTAAGAGAAAAGCTTGGAAGAAAGTGAGATGCATCAGCTGGAGAAGGCATGGCCATTGGAAAAAAACTATGGGAGGCAACCTGAATCTTCAAGACAAGAAAGGCCCCAAGGGATAACAGGCTCCCAGCAGAATCTTACAAGAATTCTGGGGACATAACAGGCCAGACCTGTTAGCAGTGTTCCCAAAGTGTCAGGAGAGAGAACAGCTGGGGGCAGGTATAGACATAGGAATGATAATACTATTGTAAAAGAAAGGAGAGTGGGAAAAGATGGAGAACTGGAGGCTAATTACCTTAGTGAGTTTAGATTAAGATAATGGCCAAGATGTAAGTGAATAAATTTAAAAAAAGTCTTGGGAAAGGTGATCCACAGCAATCAGGCTTGTGCAGTCCCTGGCAGAGTAGTAACTGCAACACTGATACTAATAAGAGATTAAATTTGGTACTGTCAAGAATGAGGATTGAATGTGGTACTACTGAATCTAGATTTAGAAAAAGCATCTGACCAGGTAGAGCATGAGTTCCTTTTTGCCACTCTGAACAAGATAGAGGTCCCACCAAAGTTTCTTCATTGGGTCAAGACTTTATACAAAGGAACACAGGGTAGGCTGGACATTAATGTTTATCTAACAGAAGAAGTCAAGTTCAGATCAGGCATGATACCAGGGATATCAAGATCAACAAAAAACACAGAATATGTATGCATTATCCAATAGTTTCTTCCTTCCTTAAATTCCCTCTGTCACCATTCTTATTTATCCGTCTCAATGAGTTGGTGCAAAGGATCAGGATCGATCACATTATTGAATACATGCCAATCCCAGAGGAAATGCTACACAAGCAAAATGCATGTTGTACAAGAACGATGTTAATATCTTAGCAAGAGACAGAGTGTCCCTAGAATGGGCAATAAGACATACAAGTAAATACAAACAAAGGATTAGGGTCAAAACTAAACATACAAAAAGAGTGAGTGCCTGATGGTGAAGAAGATGGAAGGAACAGGAAAAGTGAGTGTATCCACACAAGCTTTACTATGGAGTTGACTAATTAGCTCTGGAGTAAGGCATCACAATCTACGTGTACATCTTCCTTATGGACAGTACTATCTTCCAGTGGATCCACATACTCAACTGAAACACATGTAGACAATGACTGGGTAGCAGCCAGATTCTTGTCTGCTGCCTAGCCACAGGGCTTCACAGGTTCTGCACCCTCATGCCTCAGACAGCCCCTCTGATGCCTAATGCCTTTACCCAGAGCCTAGGGCTGACCCTCCCAAGCCTGCTGCCAGCCAAGGCCTACTCCACCTTTGCTCAAAGTGCTGCTGTCCTGGGCACACGTGTAGATGCTGCACCCGGGAGCAGTTAACTCTGGCTCAAACAGCTCCAGAGTTTATTGCATTATATTAATTGAACATGTAAATACACTCACTAGGGTTACGGGTCACAACACACGAAATCAACATATTAAGAGTGGGAAAGAGACCTGGAAGAAGGTGAAAGGGAAGGTGAAACAAAAACTGGGTAACTGGTATGACCAAAAGCTGTCAATAGCAGGAGAGGCAAATGTAATTAAGGCAGTAGTACCCCCAATCATACTGTAAGTAAGCATGCTGTTCCCTTCATCATGGACCACCACAGGAAAGGCTTAGGAGAACTAAGTAATACAAGGAGCAACTGAAGAGAAGATGGGGCTTCTTTAGAAGTGTTTTTGTTTGTTTATGCAAAGTATGTCAGTCTGTGCTGCACAAAAGGGATAAAAGGGGGCACCAAATGGCTGGGTTTGTTTGGTAATATGCAGGATGTTATTGCATAAATATAGTGTTTGTAAAAGGTCACTCTCATGCCCCTGAGCTTGGATAATGCTGAAAATGTATGAAAAGATTGTAAAATTTGTAAATCAATATGGGATACAGACAATAGCTGCAACAGAGTTGGTAAACCATAAAAAAATGAAGGGAAAAGAGAAAAGAGACTGTATCCTCATTGGGGAAGTTCATAGGGGAAGAAGCACAGACAATTTGGAAGGAGGTGTCTGAAAAAGCTTAAAGAAGCAGCACCTGGACTTCAGTTGACTGCTAACATATCAGACTGTACTGGTATGGGTACTCCATTACAGTTGAGAACTGTGCAGGACAGCCAAATGCCCCAGGCAAATATGTCACAGGGAAGAAAGCATATGGCATGTGATGTGGGAGTGTCAGTATGTCAGAGCAATCCAGGGGGAGGTAAAAATCTCCTACAGTGACTGAATGCCAAGAGCCAACTCACACTAGAAGTGGTTCTCTGTGGAATGTGGGCTAAGGCCCGGATTAAGGACGGACAAAGAGTATGAAAGCTGTAGTGAGCTTTTGTGTGGGATTGTGGAAGGCTAGAGATTTACTAGTCTTGCAACAACTGGAACTCTCGGTATAAAATATCTTGCATTTGAGCTTGAGCAAATTGGGGTGGTATTGTTGGTGGGACACAAGATAACTTAGGTAAGGAGCAGGTGATGGATTTATGGAAAAGAGAAGAATGGAGATATCTACTAGATCTAGGAGGATGAAAAGAAGATGAGGCTCGAGAGGCAGCGGAGCTATAGCTGGATGCCAGGGTTGGCTAAGGAAAGGCATGATAAGGGCTAAGACAAAACATATATGGGATAAGAGGTGATATGCATTAATAGAGAAGATAAGAAGGCAACAGAGAATAATATGGTATTAAGAAACAAAAGTGTCCAGGCCCCTGGGTTAATGGGAATTTGAGGAAGGAAGAAACAATTGGATAATGCATAAATGTTCTGTGATTTTTGTTGAACTTATTAAGTGTTGGAAGCTGATGGAAGTATGTTTTAAGTTTTGGCACCTTATTGTTTCATTTTTTTCTTAGCTGATGTAGTTTTTGTAAAGTAATATAGTAATGGAAGTATGTTTTAGATTTCAGTACTTCATTGTTTTGTTATCATGTAATTGATGTAGTTTCTTTGTAATGCAATGTAAGCTGATGGAAGCAGGTTTTTAAGTTTTTGATACTTTCACAAAAAAAAAAAAAATGCTCCCATCAATATGTTTCCCCAGTATGGGCCATGTGTTTTATAGGCATGCTCACTGTTGGCTGCATTTAATCAAGTTCACAGCTGGTTTCCATTACTGAGTATGTGCTGCTTTTGGCAGAAGTTTAATGATAGATAATGTTTTTAATAAAATGTCCTTGTATATGAATATAAGATGAGGGGCGTTTTCCTCCCATGCTGATTGGCGGGTGGGAGGACTTGTCTTGTATTCGAGTAAATACAGTAACTTACATATCTGACAAGTCCTTTGAATTCAATTTACACTTAATGCTCATGAATTACATTTGTTACGAATTCTTTATATTTTGCCTTTCCTTCTCTTGATGTCTCCCTGCAAATGTTGCTCTCAGACTCTTAGTACTGCTGATCACATTGTCATTTTCTATTTTTCACTTCCACTCTGAAATATTTCAGTGACAGCCCCTTGTCCTTTATTTTCCTTGTTCTTCCTCTTACTATTTTCATTGTTTCCAGACAAACTGAGTACAAATACACACTGGGAAATTTTAATGAAAGAATTATGCTGCTAATGATAACATGCCAGTAGTGTGCATGCACCCTGGGCAGGAAAACCCCAACCTGAAGCTCCCTCTCCTCCCTCTCCACTCCCCACTCCCTTTCTGCAGACAGCACTGAGGGTGGGTCTAGACTGCATCAGCCCAGCCCTGATTGTGCTGATAGTTTGACACTAAAGAACACTTCATCTGATCCCTCATTAGATAAGGGTTAATTTATTGCATGATTGGCCACTTTTAAAGTGCTCTGCAGCCAATTAAAGTGCTTTTAAAGTGCTGTGTAACAGCATGGCTGTAGTGTGGTTTCCAAGAGCCTACCACATGGCAAATATAACTTCTCTCTGTGCCCAATATGTTACTTAAAACATGAAGTGTAGTGACAATAGCAATATTTCCACTTGTTAGATCCAGATTAGCCTGAAAGCTCTTACGGCACATGTGCTGATTTTGACCCCATTATGCATGCATTCCTGGCTTCTAAGTCTATAAATGGAAAAAAAAAATATTCCCCCTTTGGTCACTATTGTTAAGGTTTCCATGTCAATGGAGGGGGAGCGTCAGGTTGGGGTTTGCATAGCCTTAGCTGGAGATGGCATGGGTAGATTGGAGTCCCTTTGCCATGCAGCCCCTATCAACCTTCATTTCAGGCCACGCAAACCCCAGCCCTCAGCTCCCCCTCCCCACTCCCTTCCTGCAGACAGCACCAGAGCTGGAAGGGGGCGTGGGGAGAGAGAAACAGCTGCATCAGCCCAGCTCCAATCACAGGACAGGCAGGCAGGCTTGCTCTCCCCATCCAACCCAACAGGCAAACATCTGTTACGGGGAGGGAGGTTGCTCTAACTCATGGCTCTTTATGCAAAGCACCATGAGTTAGAATGGGGACTTGTATGTCTGTCAGCACCTATTATTAGACTCACCTAACAAAAATAGCTAAGTGCAAATTATGTGTAACTGGTCCTGCACTGATCACAGGTCTATGCATGTATGCTCAGAGTTCTTGAGCTCCGCTGACAGGAAGCCCCCATGCAAGGGCATTCCTATAGGGGGTTGGGTTGTATTGTGTTGTGTTGGGTTAGAAGGTGTGTAGTCCTGTGAACTTTGGATTATTTAAAGAGCACAGTGTGGGAGTTTCCTTCAAACATGCTGCATTATCTGTGTTTTGTTACATGATATCCTACTGCCCTGCATGATGTAACTCTCAGTACAACTTTTCACTGTTCTTTCTTTCTTCTGAGATGCAGGTTCCAATCCTGATCCTTCTGTCTTCCTTCAGGTACATGGTCCTCTACTTCTTTATTCCACCTTCCCCTCCTTACCAGCCCCAATCAGTCAGAATTCCCAGAGGATCAGAGATATTTGAAAAAATATGCCCTCACTTGGCTTCTTCTTTCTTCTAAATGAGGTCTAGTATTTCAGCAGGTACAGAGGGGATCTCTCTAAAAATTAGTCCCCATTGCTAGACAATGTATGGCCTTCGGTAGGATGGAGATAGGAATCATTCTGTATTGCTCATCTGCTATTGTAAGCACTGTAACCACTTTTTAAAATATTTCTTCTCGGTCTGTTTGGTAACACATCCTTTTCCTCTGCTTTCTACATGCAAGAAGAAAGGTCTTCAGAAATACCATATCTTCAGTTTTAACTATTTTTAATTTTGATCTATTTTCTATTAATCAGATTCCTGATTGATATCTAATTCAAAACACAGCAGTTCCTGTGGAGAAATCACCAACTCCCTTAGTGAACACATTGCTAACACTCCTCTTCCTCATACATGCCCACAGTGTTTCCAGTGCATTCAGTTTTGGGGCGCTCAGATGATGATTAGTTCTTAATATCCTAGAGGCCATTCTACTCCTGACACAATCCTTGCTGTTACAAAACCCATACTGTTTAAGACCGGGGTGTCCAACCTTTTTCAATGTGGGGCCGGATCATGAACTTTTTATTACCCAGTGGGCCGGCGAGCCATATTCAAAGACCACACAGGAAGCGGTATCACATCACCCCCCAAAACAAAAATACACCGTTTACTTTTGTTTCCCATTGCAGCACCTTGGGCCTCAGAAAACAGCTTGGAGGGCTGCATGGCAGCCCACGGGCCATATGTTGGACAAGCCTGTTTTAAGAGAACTGAATTCCCTTTGCATTTCATGTCAGTCTGTGCCAAGAAATTCTCTACTTAATCCTTACAGTTCCTGTCAGCTTCAAATTAACATACAATGATATAAATAAACAGCAAAATTAGAGCGATAGGATTGAAATTACTTATAATTTGTTGTAAGGTACATTTCTTCTCTCATTCTTGGATATCGATGGAATATAGATATTTAGTATTAAGTTCTGCTTTTACTTGATTTGTAAAAAAAAAAAAAAAAAGACTAGTTATTTAGCCTGATTAGCATCTAAAAAGATACAACCAGGTGTATCTGGAAAAAAACCCCCCAACTTCTGATGCTTTAACAGTCATGTAATTAATGCAGAAAATCTGAATTTCACTTGAACTAGTGTACAGACATACCCATACTTTTCTGAGCTGTTCTGGGAAATTTTAAGGTTTGTAGTAATCTGTTTTAATCATACAGTCACTAAGCTCAAAGTCATGCACTCTTTACATAGGTTATGAGCATCAAGTTTCTAAAAAAATGTCTTGAGTGCTTTGCAGCATGTTCTAAATAACCTATAACTATAATGGCATGGCTTGCTAAATGAGGTATCTAATAAGGAACACTTAGAATGGGCAATGTAAACTGCCCATTTACAGTCCCATGGCCATCACTGTCAACAACCTGACTAGATGGTTGTGCCAGGGAAAGAATTATAGACATTGTCCTGCCAGGAGGGTTTCTAAAATTTCAAATAAGCCCTGGGTAAAGCCCTGCATTGGCTAACATGCATTTTGATAGTCAGTTGAGGATACACAACGATGCTTTAGGGCACTTGTACATGTGATGATGTGGCCATGTACATGTGACAAAAAGTGACAAGAAATCACAATTTGTCTAACATAATGGCATCACCATGTACAGGTGCAAGATTTTTTGTGTGTCAAAATTTTTTTGTGCACAGCAACTTAGACTACCTCTGATGTATTTTAGTTTGATCCAGAAAAAATGTCCCATTATGGACAAAAAAATAGTGCACATGTACCTGTTACACAGCTCCTGCCATCTCCCTATGCTGCCCCAGGAATGGGCTGGCTTGCCCCTGGGGCAGTACAGGAAGGTGGCAGGAGGATGGCTGTGTGTGCTGGTAACTGAAGGTGGCGGCAGGGATGGTCACAGGGTGCTGGAAGCCCAGGCATGCTCAGGGAAGCTTGAGCTTGGAGAGTTTCCAGTGCCCTGTACACTGTCTCTTCCACCTTCTCCAGCCACTAGGACACCTATCCACCCTCCTGCTGTCTTCCCAAAATGTTCTGGGACAAGCCAACCCATTCTTGGTAGTCCCAGGTGGCAGGAAAACAGTGGGGACAGTGCATGGGGTGATGAAACACACCAAGCCCGAGTTTCCCCATGCCCAGGCTTCCAGTGCCTCATGCACTGTTGGATTGGGCTGGGTACTTCCTGTGAGCTGGGGAAACATCCATGCAGCTAGCACCCCACCTATGCAGTCCCAGGGGGTGTTGCCACCATGGAGGGTAGGACCAAGACCCACCCCCCCGCCCCACTGTCCAGGGGCTGTACTGCCTTGCAGCAGCTTATGCAGGCAGGCTCCACTGAGGAGGGGTGGGGAAAGCGGTGAGAGGCCTGATTTTTTTTTTTCTCATGGAACCTGCCTGTTAGACCCTGATTCCATGCAGCACCCAATGACTAGGGAGATGACAATTCAATTGCTCATGGACCCTGGTACTCATTACCCAGAGCAAGCAGGGAGCAAACACCAGCACACATTGCTTGCAGCACCTTTATTCAGAATGGAGACAGCATCGGGCAAGCTCCCTCACAGACCCACAGCCTGTGAAACCAGGGGAGCATCCCTGAACAGTAGTTCTTTCGAACATTTATACACCTTGGTTCATACTTATTAACATTCACCTGCCTATGTCCATTCTTCTGTTCCACCCATTTCTCCTCCCATCTCAAGCTCTGCCTCTGTTTACTGTTTGCTTCCTTAGCATGGTATTACTTATGCATTTCATTCATTTACATGTTTCTCTGCTAAGAGTGCATGCGTAAGACTTTGACCCCCATCTTCTTTTGGTTACTTGTGGTTTCTCACTGGTTCTTTCTGCTTTTCTTGATGACTTCAGCACCATCTCCAAAGCCAAGGCCATATTTCTGCTTTTGTCCCCTAATGATAACCATTGGTCTGTATCCTAATTTTACTCAACACAGCATGTACTTTGCACCCTATCCTTTTGTTAAGAATCTGCTTAAGAATTATCCAAGTTAGTTGCTTTTAATATATCATCCAGTCTTGTGACTAGAGGCTTTTGCTGAGGTTACTTTTAATATATCAGCCAGCTTTGTGACCAGCAGTTTTTGCTGAGACACAGGAAAAATTTTATTTAGCTGCACACCCAGCACTCCCGAAAATCTAGATCATTACCCCAACACCCAAAATCCATATTGTTACCCTAACACTGCCCACCTCTCCTGCAGCTGGGGTTGTGAGCTGTTCATGGGCCCTTAGCTGACAGGGGCCCTAGTCCTTCCCTCTGTGGTGGCAGTCCCCCTGGAGCTGCCCAGGCAGGATGCTAGCAGGTGGGTGCTGCCTGGGGGGCACTGCTACCACAGAGGGAAGGTCCAGGGTCCCCTGCAGCTCAGGGCCCACTGGCAGCTCATCCCTGGCTCCAGGAGAGGTGGGTAGGCAGGCACCACAAAAAAAAAGGACTTTTCTCTACTTTTTCTCCCCCCGGTGTAGCCTGCCCACAACCCGGGGGAGGGGAAAGGGGGGTGGTTCACTGCTGGTGGGGCATCACTGTCCCATAACAGTGATGGAAAGCCTTAAATTGAAATGCTGGGTCAAAATTAAAAATCCATTGTTTCAATTTAGGTAAACTATACCCCACTCATGTGTACAAGCATCCTTAGAGGTAGACTAAGCTAAGTGTGAAACTTAATTAAATAAATGCCAGAAAGGAAAATCATATCTCTATCTCAGTAGAAAATTGCCATTTAAGGACAATTAAATTATTCTATGATTAAAATAAATGACAGTCGTGGCTTGAATTGAGACAATATAATCAGCCTGTTCCATCAATAACTTTAATGAAGAGCATTCTGGTATTGATGAAGTGATCTCTATGTAGGTATCACACTGGAATATATCAGAGCTCCAAAATGCCAAATTAAGAATGAGAGAGAGTCTGTTTTGCCAATCAAAATGGAGAAAAAGTAGAAAATGTGGTAGTCTCTGAAGAATTACTTTCAGGGGAGGGGCAAATAACAGTAGTATCAGCAAGAATATTGGGTTGGGTAGAATGCAGTAGTTGTCCTCTAAGTATGATAAAACAAATACATGTTTGCAGTAATAATACACGCAAATTTAGTTATAAGATTAATTTGCATATACACTTGTGCATCTAATTTTTTTAAAAATGAGATGCTAGAGGTGCACTTAAAATATGAAATAGAAATGTAAATATTAATGCAGTACTAGGTTAAGCTGTGTGTAGATGAAATGATGGGCATGTGTGCATGATACTTTGAAGTGGGTTAAATGCTTTTGCACCACTAAATGGTGTTGGTGTTCGTACATGTCAATGGCGTATTACACAGTAATTCTAGCTGCTGTAGCAAATTTGGTGGCATAATGCACCTTAAATGACTTGGGGCACAGCAAACTAAAACTCCTCTGAGGAGTTTTAATTTGCTGCCCTACAGCTGCAGAGTGAAGCACCGGGCTCTGTACAGCTCAAGCACTCTGCAGGAAGCCCATGCAGGCAGCCTGGCATTGGCCCAGGAAGGCAGGATACACAAGAAAAAAAAAAAAGCAGAGAGCCTGATCTTTTTTTCCATGGAGCCTGCCTGAGCTGCGCAGGGGCCTGGTGGTTTCCTCCACAGCTGTGGTGCTCCCCAGGACCACCCAAGCTGGGTGCCTGCAGGTGGGTGCCACCTGGGGGGTGGGACTGCTGCCACACAGGGAAGCACCAGCCCCTCCCCCCCAACCAAGGGAGGGCTCCATTCACTGGCAGCTTGCCCTCCCCTCCCCGCTGCCGGAGAGGCAGGTAAGTTCGGGTGTGTGTCAGACTTCAGCCCCACCGCACCCCCCAACCAGCATCACATTCACTGTGGACAGTTTTCTAAAAAGTAGTTTATTCCCCTTCACAGACACTGACCCCTCCCTCCCCAGCAGCACAGCTCATCCCCACTCCCTCCCACACATCAGATCCCATCCTCCCTGCACCCATCTCATAGACTCCCTTCTTCTTCCTCTCCTCTGCACACTGTGGTTCCCACAACAGCTTTCTGGGTAGTCCCAGTGCTGGCAGGCCTGGCCAGGTGCATGCAGTGCCCAGTAAAGGGGCACTGTGCAGGACAGTCAGGCATTCAGGTAGAATGGGACTCTGGTAACCAGCTTCTGGCCACCAGGTTCTGTTTCAGATGGCTCCAGTCTACCCACAACAGCCTACCTGGGCTCTGCAGCTACTACATCCCTGAATGCCTGACTGTCATGCACAGTGGGTAGACTGGAGCCATCTGAAACAGAACCTGGTGGCCAGAAGCTGGCTACAAGAGTCCCAGGGTGCTTCCAGGCCTGGCAGATGCCTGTAATCTGTGCCAGGTGACTGCAGCACCTGCACAGCTGGACAGCATGGGCCTGGCAGCTGCACAGCAGTGCTAGAGTGGCACTAGGGTGCAGGCAGACTGCTGTAACTGCCCTGGGGCTTGTTATGGAGGTTGTGGTGCCCAGGAGTAGCCACAGGCTGCCTGCAAGTGCCCCAGGGTCCCTTCAGGCTCTTAAGGTCCTGGGGCTGGGGCAGGCATAAAGCCAGCCCAGCCCTAAAACAGGAGACACTCCCAGTCATGGAGCCCTGGGGCTAGCCTAAAGCTAGAACATTTGCTCCTGGCCAGCATCTACATGTGAATCACTGCGCAGTAATTTGCTACCTGTACTTGTAGCAAATTACCTGCACTACTTCACACTGTTTGTTACCTGTACTTCTATATACAGATAGTAAATTTACTCAAAATTGAGCAAGTTATTGCACAATGGGCACTTCTACATGAGATGCTACAATCGCCGTAGTGATGAGCTATGGAGATTAGCTCATTGCTATGGTGATGCAGCATACACAGGCACTAACCATGACATCGCCACTACTGCACAGTAGCAATGGCCAACCATGCACTAGCTCATTGCTACTGTGCAGTAGGGTTATAAATGACCTATGTGCCACCAGGACTGCACAGTACCAGTGGGTACTGCACAGTCATTTACTACTTGCTACCAACTGTACAGTCAGGGGCATGTGTATATGTGCCCAGTAAGCATCTGCATGTGTAGACAGTAACACTTATTGTACAGTAGTTTATGCTAATCTTGAGTAAAGCATGTTGTGTAGACATGCCCATTGTGAAACATCCAGTGTAATACAAATGGACACAGGAAAATTGTTGTGCTTTTAATACATTTAGAAATAACAGTTAACTGCCTGGACTGTCAACTAACAGGGCGTCTTAAAGGTGGAGTGGTTTGCTACATTCCTATTACTCTCAGCTTGTTCACACATAACAACTGGAACCTACCCGCCCCTGTCCTTTTGAAAATCTCCCCTTCTGAAAAAAGCTTCATGCATTCTTGGGCACTTGTAGATGACATGAGAGCTGAAATATGCATTCTTGGGCACTTGTAGATGACATGAGGGGTGAAATTGAAGGGGTGTTTTTTTTAAAAACACCGCTTCAATTTAGGGTAAAGTAAACCCCCATGTCGTGTACACCCATATGCTTACCTGCCTCTTCAGTGGTGGGGAAGGGAGAGCAAGCTGCCAGCAAGCCAAGCAGTCCCTAAGCTTGGGGGGAGGGGGAGAGGCTGGTGCTTCCCTCTGTGGCAGCAGTGGGCCCCCCCCAAACAGCACTCGCCTGCAGGTGCCCAGCTTGGGTTGTTCTGGGGGGGCACCGTAGCTGTGGAGGGAAGCACCAGGCCCCCACACAGCTCAGTCAGGCAGGCTCCAGGGGTGGGGGAAATCAAGCTCACCACTTTTTTTTCTTTTTCCTTCAGTGCAGCCTGCCTTCCTAGGCTGCTGCCAGGCTGCCTTCTGGGACTGTCTGCCCAGTGATTCCCTCCATGGCTATAAGGTAGCAAACTAAAACTCCTCAGAGTTGTTTTATTTTGCTACGCCCCAAAGTAATTTAAGGTTCATTATGCTGCCAAATTTGCTACAGCGGCTGGAATCAACGCGCAATACACCACCAAATTTGCATACTCGTGCAAACAGCAACACCAATAAAGTGGTGCAAAAGAGCATTTAATCTACTTTAATGTGTTGATTACAAATACCCCTTGAGTCCACATCCCAAGGTAGTACTCTGAATTCTGACCTATAATATTAAAAAGTATACCCACAAATTATTTTATTTTAAAAAGAATTCATAAAAGGTGGTATTCTTTGCTGTCAAAACAACCAATGGCTCGTTCTTTCATGGCTGCTTATTCTACTCTTTAACTATGAACTGTGAGGAAAATGCATGCATGAAACTTGGAACAGCACTGAAATAATTCTTTCATTCTTTTGTACTGTCTGCTATCCATCTAATGAAGATGCTTACCAGATGCATTGCTACCTAAGAAGTTGTCTGAAACATGTAGATAGTCATCTAAATAATGTTATTGATAATCCCTGTCACTTTCTAAAATGATGAAGCAGGAAGCAAAGATAATGGAATTACAACTCTTGAGAGCAGCAACATGACCTGCCCTAGTGCTCATCTTGGCATTATCTGCTACTCCATCAATTGGGAGTAAAATGTCTTCCCTGTCTTAATGACTGCTGCCATTTCAAATAATTTGTCTTGTCAAGTATGAGTGCCTCTGGTTTTAATTTTTTTTTTCCTGCATGTGCTCATTGTAGTACTCAGCTGCCAACATAGACTGGCATTTTTCACTAGCTGATGTGAAAGTGACTACTGCTGGAAAGGAAAAAATGTTAAATTGTTTTGGTTTAAGGAGCTACAATCAAATATCAGAAGACTGGTATGATCTGATGTTGACCATGTAATCCCTTTCTGAAACTGAACAAACTAGTTCAAATGGAGGCAGGGCTTATTCCTATAGCCATTTGAAGTAAGTCAGTCATCATTTGCTGAATGAGCAAACTATTTTACAAAAGCTGCCAACGTCTAATTATGGTAACAAGTTGCAGAAGTGCAAGACATAGCAGAGAGACATCAGCACCCAAAACACTTGGTTTAAAAAGAATTATTATTTATTAGTATTTCTAGTTTTCAAAAATAAGCTTTTTTTTTTCCATTGGCATGATCCGAATTAAAATAGGACTCTCTTTCCCACCCCACAACTGAGTTTTCTCAGCAATCTTGAATTTAGTCTGTTTACAGCCCAAATGAAGGTCAGAAAAGAGCTAAATGTCAGTGAACATGACTCAGGGAAGGATTATTTTGCAATTATTATAACTATATTTGTCAAAATGTTATCCATACTGCATAGGCAAGAATCATTTTAATATTCCTTAGTACTAGTTTTGTGTATCAAGTTACCTTTACCTCTTGTACCATGGAATCATCCCAGTCCTCCTAGGCTGCGTTCACACATGTGGAAACATGCAGTCTGTGGTGCCTCAGAGACTTGTAGGCACCATGAAATGCATGTGGCACACATGGATGCATTCACAGTGCTGCATTTTTCAGCACAGTGCCAAAAATAGATACCAGGAAAGCTTGGTATCTAAAAAGACATGGGAAAAAAAGCAGGGCAGCGTATGTGTCTGCGGCATGAGCTGCCTAACACTCCAGCTGCTGGCCAAGCCTTGCACCCCCGGATTGCCACCACTGCAGCCCTAGGAGGCGCCGAGGACCCCAGATAAGGCTGCTGGGGTCAGTCCCGTGCTGGCCCTAGCTTCCACTACCCCACCTGGGGCACTTTGCCATGTGCCAGAGTATGCATGCAGGGGTATTCCCTGGGAACAAGTAGCAGTGGCACAACTATTTGTCCTGAGGAAATACTTGCGTGTGCTCATCTGCACGTCCCCCTAAAGCTCACCATGACTGCATTTGGCACTGTAGGTTTTTTCTTTTTGGGGTCTGTGACTGAGGGGATATAGCTACCAGATAGCATTCTCAAACCAAAGGGAGGTACATTTTGCCAATAGGAGCAATGTATAAGCAGAAAAGGAATTTTAAGTAGGCTACACACATGCCCATCTTCTGTAGAGCTTTGCTATCCTATATAGTTGTAGGGCTGTACGAAATTTCACCCAATGTTTAATTTCAATACTATTTCAACTTGTTTTGAGCTCAAAACAGTGAAATTGAAATGAAACAAAAGGTTTTGATACAGCCTTGAAACAAAACAAGGGCACTCAAAATGTTTCAAAAGTTTCAAAACGTTTCAAGTTTCAAAGCTGGGCTTGCTTGCAGGGAAACAGAAACTAAGGTGAGGGAGGGAGAAGAGGGGGGAAGGGCTGCTCTGATATTGACTGTGTAGCTGGACATTGACTGTGATCCTTCCCTGAGGTCCCTTCCAATCCCAGTGTTCTGGGGGAGGGACAGAAAAATAGCTGTGTCTTAACATACACACACAGTAACACATGTCACAAGTTTTGCTTGTCAGTAGTTTCAGGTGCAGTTTCCCAGAAACCCCTGCACCTAGCTCTTTGAAACCTGGCAGCCTTCATGGCCTTATAAGGAGATACCATCCCTGATGTTTTCACCTTGCTGCGCCTTAACACATATACGTGACATGGTTTTTTCTTGTCAGCGCCTTGAGGTACAGTCTCCCAGAAACCCCTGCATCCATCTCCTTGAAACTTGACAGCCTTTATGGCCTCAGCAAGGGCTACCTTTCCTGTTGTTTTCAGTTGAATCAGGCAAGAAATGACAAAGTGATATGCAATTTCATGATTCCCCATTATAGCCTATGGGTGAAATGTCAAAACAGCGTTGAAACAGCAAAACAGTTTCGACGAAACGGAATGGAACAGTGCTTCAAAATGAAATGAAACTTGAAACGAAACACTGTCCCATCGAAATGGTAAAATGGAAGTCAAAATGAAATAGTGCTGTTTTGCACAGCCCTATGTAGTTGTTTAGTGCTTTCAGACACCCCAGTGGGGGGCTGTGACAATCTGGTATTCCCAAACAGTTCCCAATACTTGTCCTCTGGAGAAAGAAGGATTGTCATTTCTTATATAACCAGCGCTATTATTATTTTGTTCTGGTTGATTTCTGGGCTTTTGGTTTTGCTGGTAAAAAAGCAGTTTGAGAGGCTCTGAAGGACACTGAAACAAACTCCTGACAGCTAATAACTCATCCATGTCCCCGTAGCAGCCACATTTGCCAGTATTTATTGAATAGCTTATCTTTGACTGCTTTTTCACTTTCCTACTTGTTTTACCAACAGTTCTGTTGTACAATAAGCATCCCAATAACCAGGTCAACATAGAATATTGATATATTTCAGAGTAGCTTTGTGTGAATTACAAATAGGTTCTATTTTTTTTATGCTATCCACATGACTTATATTTTTACATTTTCTTGGACTTTTTTATTTAAAATATGCAAATGTGTAAAATGTGAAAAAATCTTACCTATACATCATCTTCTCTACTAATGATACAAATTATTTCCAAAATGAACCATTTCTTATATGAAGTCTAATATTAGAACTTAGTCTTGCATTTGGTCTGGGGATGGGGAAGGCATAGAAGACATGGTTTCTAAAAAGTGTTATCCACTATCCATTAAAAATTAATTGATATACTTCTGTTGACTCAGTGGGTTTTTGTTGGAGATCTAGAGTAGGGGAGTGGAAATTTGAACTTATGAAATTATTCCCAATGCTGATTCAAGTGGAACCTTAGCAAATCACTTATTTTCTCCATATATCCTTATTGCAAACCATATCTTTATAGAGTGCTTTCAGATTCTCAAAGGAAAAGAATTATAGAAACATAAACTTTATAGGGGATGGGGCAGCTTGTCATATAATCAGTTTTTGATGTTTTACTGGTCAGTGTATTATAAAGAACCTGTCTTTTTTGTGATTTAGCAAGAACAATCCTCCCTAGACAAGTGGTGTTTTATTAGTTCTTGTGCCCTAGTCATATATTGGGCCCCCTTTCTATATAAGCCAGCTAATAAAAGCATTATACAGAGTCCTGGACTAAGCACTACTGGGATTTATTGTGTGTTTTGAAAAGAAACAGCATGTTCTGACTTTTAATCAAGATTTAGATATCTTCAAACAAAGACAATACATACATAATACAGTTATGAACAGCAGAGGCTTTCCTCTTTAGATTTAACCATGGCTTTTAGGTTCACATTTTCTGTCAAATAAATTATAAGCTTGCTCATTAAAAAATATTGACAGACTTGACACTTTTACCAGCAACAGACTGGCATTAGACATCACATAGTACTTCGGCAAGAAGCTGTCATATCTATCTATGTCAAATCTGAGAGGTGAGTGTAGGATTCAACAGAGGAGATTTACCAGTCAGTGACAAGTCAAACCCATAACGAAGAAAAGCTATTTGCTCCTGATGACACTAGATTATTTCCTGCCAGCTCATGTCTGGATCTGTCCATGGATGGATTTCATTCATCCCTAAGAGAGACATTACACTTCAGAGATAAAAATGGAAGTACATGCACAAAGTGATAAGTGGAATGTGCAGACTATAACAGAGGATACATCATGAGATGTCACTTAGCTCTGCATCTATTGTACATTTGCCTAACTTTTGCTCTCCTGTGACTTGGTTTAATATGAGCTAAGGATAAAGTTGATAATACTGAGAGGTCATTAATTCTCTTGATACTAACCTGTTCTTTCTGCCTGTGGTTGGCTAGTCTACCAAGAAGTATACTAATGAATAACATGTATAGGATACAAAATATATCCTTAAAGTTGATAAGAAAGTAATGTAGTTAGATGCAAGTCTACCATTGTATGTGTGTAATTAGAAAACAGATACGTTTAGGTGATGAAAATGGATGGGTTTTGTTTTTGCTATTTCCATCTCCTTTTGTTTTATTTGTTCAATCCCTTTATATTTTTTGTGCCTCTGATTTTTGAGGAACTATATTGAATGGATATACATCAAAGCCACATGAAATCAAAACCAAAATGGCAAACTAAGATACCATTGATGAGTTTAGCAGTACATCTACACCAAGGTGACAGAGTACTCAGCATCGCTACTAAGGAAATTAGTTAATTTTGTTCTACCGGTGCTGATCCTTATATGAAGTGGTAAAGACACCCAGAAGAGGACCCATGGTACTCGGTGTCTCATATGCACAGGAGTGGAAGCATGCAGTGATATAGGGTGTTCTCACTGCCTCATTTCCAGGGTTGAGATACATGGAACAAAAACAACAGCACATGGTAGACCTACCAGAAGTATATTTAGAATAGTGTGATTTTTACGTTACAATTGTGTTTGCAAAAGGAAGTCACTTTTTAAAATGTGTCAGTACATGCCAGTACATACTCATTTTGAGCTTGAAGCAGCGAAATTGCAGTACATTCCAAGAGGTGTAATGGTAATATTATAAATCTTGATCACTTGTATTTGGTCTCTCACTGTGGTTACTTTCTGATAATGTGCAGCTAATAGTGTTTACATTGAATCTATATTTCCAAAATCATTGCAAGATTCTGTCTTCCTAGGATAAAATGCTTACATGTATTTTAAATACATTTTTTTTAAAACTCAAATATTTTGGATTTAGTTCAGTCTTGTTACCTGTAATATGATAGTATACTGTGTGTTGTAGAACTAGCAACACTTGATGAACCTTGCTATTTTAACCTCAGGTAAATTGAATTCAAGATTACCTTCCTTTAATCTAGATTTTCCCTTGTTAATTAATTCTCTAAATTGTGTGGGGTTTTTTACAACTGTTCTGTTCCTGTCATTCATTCAGGATGCTTTGTGTTTGATCCAAAGAAGCAATATTGCAGATTTAACCTCAATGAAAGAGTAAAGGAAATATTCAGTTTTTAAATCTATCCCATTAATGGAGCTAAAATGCTTGTTCTCTGGAGTATATTTTTACTGACTTTGAACAGGGCATTTTGGAAGCAGTTCACAAGTCTGTTTACAGGTCAGATTGCTGCCTCCTCTTTGAAGGAGAGCCTTTATGGTAAGCTCTTTCTTTCATTAAGAGTAGCTAACCTACATATGTTTAATGTAAGTACCCACAATTCAACAGTTAGACCAATACATAAGCCCCCTTGCGTAATTAGAATTAATTGAGTCAGGAGGAGTTTGTTAGGGAGTTTGCCTGGAAACTCTCTCTCACCTTCCTTCACTGTAAACTTGTTGAGAGGAAGCAGGGAAAAGGGAACCTTTGGGACCAAAGAAGTCAACAGATCAGCTTAAAGGGAAATTTGCTAGGGAAGTTTTGCTTGGAAGAAGAGAAGGAGAGAGAACAGACCTAGAGAAATGACAGAAGGATGTCACAATGCCAGAGTCACTGCCACTGCCAGGTCTTCCTCTGCTTTCACCTGTGAAGTGTCTGTTCAGGCAGGACCGTTCACCATTGAGGAATCCACCCAGGTTCAGGTTTAACACTGTGGAGACTGCAGCTTTCAGGTTCCTTCCAGTAACAGCGAAAGGGGGGGCGGTACCTGCAATGTAAGCAGTACCACCTAGCGGTATCCCTCAGGGAACAGGCAAGAAAGCTAAAGGGGGAGATGGGAAGGCTCTGAAGCATCAAGGACTCTATAGATTCAATGCTGGAGGATACCTCTAGGGCTGTGTAGTAAGGAGGCAGCACTAGGAAAGGAAGAGGACATTGAGTCCCAGGAAAGAGGAATCTGGAATCTTGTCACCTCTGGCAGCAAGCAGAATTTCAGTCAGTGGAGGAAGCCAAGCCAGGCATCCTCAAGGTAGGGAAGACTGAGACCACTACCATCCATAGAAAGCAATGGGTGGTGGTGGTTGGAGACTCCCTTCTGTAGGGGATGGAAGCATCCATCTGCTGGTCTGACCTGTTGTCTTGGGGGGTCTGCTGCTTGCTTGGAACCCAGATCTGAGATGTCATGGCAGGATTACCAAGACTCATCCAGCTCTCTAACTACTACCCCATGCTGCTCATCCATGTAGGCATAAGTGATACTGTCAGGGGTGACCCCAAGCAGATCAAAAGTGACTAAAGGGCTCTGGGTGCAAGGTGAAGGGGTCAGGGGCTCAGGTGCTGTTCTCCTCAATTCTTCTGGTCAAGGGGAAGGGTCTGGGCAGGGGTTGCTTTATTCTGCAGATCAATGCATGGCTGTGCAGATGGTGATACCAGCAGGGCTTTGGCTTTTTTGACCATGGGATGTTGTTCCAAGAAAAGGTATTGCTAGGAAGAGATGGGATCCACCTGATGAAGAGAGAGAAGAGCATCTTCACAGACAGGTTCACTAACCTAATGAGGAGGGCTTTAAACAAGGTTTGCCAAGGGATGGAGACCAGAGCCCTGAAATAAGTGGGGAAATGGGTGACCTGGAGGAAGCTTATGCAGGAGGGGGCAACCCTCGTTCTTCCTGAGAAAGTAGGGAAATCAGATGATTACCTCAGTTGTCTGTACATGAATGCACAGAGCCTGGGAAAAAAAAAACAGGCCAAATGGAAGTTCTCACACAGTCAAGGAACTATGATGTGATTGGAATAACACAGGCTTGGTGGGGTATCTCTCATGACTGGAGCACTGTCATGGAAGGGTATAAACTGTTCAGGAAATACAGGCAGGGGAGAAGAGGAGGAGGAGTTGCACTGGAAATTCAGTGCATCAGAACAGACTCAAGCATGGAAATTGATGTGCTCTTGCAGCCTTCTGCGTCACGTGTATCAGCAGCGCAGCACATCTCCATGCTGGAAAAATGGTGGCAGGGCACTTTAAAATAGAACACTTTTGATGAGCTCTAGGTCAAAGTGCCCTGCCACCATTTTTTCAGCACGGGGCTGCGCTGCGCCACTGATACATTTGACACACAGATGCTTTTAATTAGTGTGGCTTGCTAATTAAGTAACCTGGCTCTGTATCTCACAGCATGGGTATAAATGCCCTTAGGATGGAAGAATCCCATGCACCAGTACAGGCTGGGGACTGACTGGCTAAGCAGCAGCTCGTCTTAAAAAATCCTAGATGTTACAGTAGACAATAAGCTGAATATGAGCCCACAGCATTCCCTTGTTATGAAAAAGGCTAACAGCATACTGGGCTAAATTAGGAGGAGTGTTCCCAGCAGATTGAGAGAAGTGACTATTCCCCTTTATTTTTGCACTAGCGAGGCCAAATCTGGAGTACTGTGTCCAGTTTTGGGCTCCCCACTACAGAGGGGGTGTGGACAAATTGGAGAGAGCCCAGCAGAGGGCAACAAAAATGGTGCTGGTGTTGGGGCACATGACTTCTGAGGAGAGACTGAGGAAACTGGGCTTATTGGAGAACTGGAGAAGAGAAGACAGAGAGGGGATTTAATATCAGCCTTCAACTACCTGAAGGGTGGTACCAAAGAGGATAGAGCTGGACCGTTATCAATGGTGGCAGATGACAAAAGAAGGAGCAATGGTCTCAAGTTGCAGCAAAGGAAGTTTAGGTTGGATATTAGGAAAAATGTCCTCACTAGGAGAATAGTAAAGCACTGAAGCAGGCTACCCAAAGAGGTTTTGGAATCTCCATCCTTGGAGGTTTTTCGATCTAGCTAGATAACCCCTTGACTGAGATGATCTAGTTGGGGATGGTCCTGCTTTGACTAGGGAGTTGGACTAGATAACTTCCTGAGATCCCTTCCAAGCCTAATTTTCTATGATTTTATGGTGTAAAAGGCAATAACAAAAGTCACTTCAAGCCAAGGAGTGCTGTGAGTGGTCAGTAATAATTGTCTCATTAAGCTTTTACTTAAGTTCTTCAGCATCCTGGAAGTATTTTTTTTTAGTTTTATAGACTTCCCCAAAATGTATTGATGGTGAAATTTGGCCAGAATTGCACACATGAAAAATCAGTCTCAGTTACCTAAATGCAAAAAAAGTCAGGGATCAGTGGGCTTTAGAAGCTGTGATTGTAATAGCAACTAAGTCACATGCTATTTTATTAATGAGAAAATACTTCAATAAAGTGATGTGAATATTGATTTTCACTTGAAAATATGTATTTTTGAAAGAAAATTCATATAATCATTAGGGCTGTGTGAAGCATCTAGTATTCACTTTGGATTAGGAGTCAGCTGATTCGGGGGACAGTGATTCAATTTTGTGATTCAAATCACAGTCCCAAATCGATTTGGCTGAATCAAATTAGGAGATTTGGCTGCTGCTGAATCAAACAAATTTCCAAATCAAATTTCCATCCCCTGCCCACTGTCCCAACCCGACCAGTAGCTGCCCTGCCCAGCCCCCAGTGTCCTGGTTCTTTAAAAAAAATAATAATATTTTTATAAAGGCCCACACTTACTGGCTCCTGCCAGGCTGTGGGGGGGGGG
>NW_005841860.1:3818037-3818727 GCF_000455745.1 Alligator sinensis | reverse complement strand
GCAGGGATCCCCCCCCCCCCCCGCCCCCTGGCAGGAGCCGGTGAGTGTGTGGATTTTTTTTTTAAGTGCCAGATATTGACAAGGCTGGGAGAGTGGGTGGGGGTCAGGGGGCTCTCAGGGGCCTGGGGGAGCATGCAGGGGATGGGGCCTTGTGGGGGGGTCCCCCTTCCCCTCCTAAAGCTCCCACCCCCTACTTACCAGCACAGACTCCAGGTCCAGCTCCCTGTGGCGATGAGCAGGGACTACCTCAATCACTGAATCTCCAAATCTCCTCTGAGGATGGAGGAGTGGGGAGGAGACCATGGAGGGACCCCTGCCAGGTCCCATCCCCTTCCTACTTCCTCAGCCCCTCTGAGCACCCCTGAGCATCCCCAAGGATCCCCCAACCCCCATCTGCTCTCACAGCCCTCTGCCATGGCTGCTCCACCTGCCCCAGCTCCCAGCCCTTTAAAAAAAAGCCCCCACTTACTGGCTGGTGCCCAGCAAGGGGGCAATCCCCACTGCTCCCCACTGCCCCACACTGCATGGGGGCTGTGCCATGAGGTTCCCAACCCCAGCCACTCCCCCAGCCCCCTCACTGCTGCCCCACCTGCCCCAGCTCCAACCCTTTAAGAAAAAACAAAAAACAAAAAAACCCTGCACTCACCAGCTGCTGCAGCCGCCTTGGGGGTTCCTTGGGGTCCATCAACG
>NW_005841860.1:3815129-3817851 GCF_000455745.1 Alligator sinensis | reverse complement strand
GGGGTGACGCCCCCCCGGCGAGACAGGAGCCAATGAGTCGGAGCTTTTTTTTTTCCCCCAAACATCCAGGAGCTGGGGCAGGTGGGGCAGCCATTGAGAGGGGGCAGAGGATGGGTCCTGTGTGATTCATGGATTCAGCTGATTTGGCAGCAGCTGAATTTCTGAATCAGATTTAGCCAAATCAATTGATGACATTAATTCAAATCACCAAATCAAATCACTGTCCCCTGAATTGGCCAAATCCAAAGGGAATACTAGCCACTTTGCACAGGCCTACTCCTTAGTGCTGTGTGAAAAAGTGAGACTTTTTCCTTGATTTTTTTTGTTTTTGCGGGGGGGGGGGGGGGGGGGAGGGGGAGTCAAGTTCAGTTGCAGGTTGACTCCTAGTATTCTGCTCCCAGCTCTGCCCTGGTGTGTTCTGTGGGCCACGCAGTGAGCATACTGATTCTCAACTTTGCCCTGGTGTGAGCACTGTACTCTGTGCCATGCAGGGAGTGTGCTGTTTTCAGTTTTGTTGTTGTGTTCTCTGTGCCATGCTGTGATTGTGCTGGTTCCCAGCACTGTGTCCCAGCTATGCCTCCCCTCACCCCTGCTGTTTAGCCAACCACCCCCCGGCACACCCCCGCCCCCCGGCCCAGGGCTACGATAGGAGTGATGAGGCTGGGGGTTAGGGGAAGGTAGGCAAGAACCCCTCTCCCCCCAGTCATGTGATCTATCAGAAAACTTCAGGGGCTGGGAACTGGTGGCCAGGCAGCATGGGAAAAATCCAATTAACTGCTTGTAACCCCTTTGTTGGGTGATTTCAATATTTCTGCTATCTGGAACAGGAGCATAGTGCAGGCTGCCCCATGCGGAGGTCAGATCAAAGAGCAGGTCAGCAGGGCTCCTTTGAGAGGACCAGCTCCTTGGAGAGGACCACCTCCTCCCAGCCCCTAGGCCAGGACAGCTACTGCATCCCAGCCAGCACAACCCCTCCTGCCCGCTAATCCAACTCCTCTGATCCAACCCCAATACATTCAGACACATGCACGATTCTTTTTTTCACTCCTGTGTTCTCCCTTCCCCTTCACCTGAAAGTGTTTCAAAATTTCTCCCCTCTCACCCATGGATCCAGGTTGGTTTCTGCTGCTGTGGAGGAAGGGAAGCCACAGGCCCCATACTAGTTTCTTCACCTTCCAGCTACATGCTAACTTTCTCCCTCCTCTCCCACCCCAGAGAAGGAACAGAATCCTGACTCTTGTCCAGGTTCCTGCTTTCTAGGCCCTCTAGTGGTACGTCATAGGTGTGCAAGTCTGAGATGGCATTAACCTGTAACTGTTCTAAAACTATTCTAACATTAAGACGGCTTAACATTCCACAGATTTAGAGTGGTTTCAAGTTAATGTGAAACAGCACCTTAATTTTCAAAGCCTCTCCTAATAGCCTCATAAAAATAGTAGTGCTGAATGTTAACAAGTTCATGAAAAAGTATTCTGATTTTTGGACACTCCCCCCTTGTTTTACAGCCCTGTTTGTTTTGTATAATTAGTATTACAGTCTTCCTCATTAAAATCTATACAGTAGGTTTACTCATAAAGACAGGAAGAAAAAAAGATATGATTTATGGGAGAACAGTTGAAACCATTAGTCATCACATGGAAGAACCATCTGGAATTCCTAAATGCAAATCTTTTTGGCTATTTTTTTTTTCTGCAAAAAAATGCAAATAGGTCAAAACCAAAACTTTTTGCAGGAATGGGTCCCTTGAATTAATTTATCATTTCAAAAAATACTCTGTACAATTTTTAAAAGAAATTGACACATTTCATTTCATATTTAACTATATTTTTGGTTGAATGCTCCTTTTCATTATGACATATAAGCTTTCATTTTTTAAATGAAACATTTTTAAATATCTAAATGATTGACAGAAGCCAGCTTTTTCATTTTTGTCTTGCAAAAATTTGAGGTTTAGTTCCCTTTTATCTTCTTGAGTCAGATGTTAACCTGACTCAGGAGTATGAAAGTGTTCAAAACGTCAAAACTCTTCCTGAGATACTATTTCTCTCTAAGGTCTACATCAGATGATTAACTCTTTCTTTTTCTAAAAATTCTGCATTAACTCTCCTTTTATCACATCAAGCCTTCTCCTTCCTAACCCTATCCCAGCTAATCTTCCTCTATTACAAATGCAATGTCTGTCTTTGCCAGGGTTCTGGAACAGAAAATTCTCAGTAGTATTGTCTGAGTTTGCCATGAAGCAAAGACAGAATATTGTGAGTAATTGATCCACTCAGCAAATTTAGCTTGGCAAGCTTATGTCAAGATCCTGAAGTTGTAGAATTCCAAGGTCACATTTATCTTGATAGACTCATGTCAGGATTTAGCTTTTTGAGTATTTTTTTTCAATACATCTTGGAGATCTTAATATCTGAGTCAGTCACAGTGGTGGGGTGGTTTACAGGGTTGATTTGTCGTACCTTTTTTATAGAGAGCTAGATCCTGATGCCTATTAAAGAAGTAGCAGTTTGATCTGTTAAGACATTGGACACGGATGCAATCTCCAGTTACTTCTCAAGCTTCCATATATGGTGACAGCTTTGATAAGATAGTGTTGAAGCAAGCTCCTTAAAACTCATTTTTGCTTTTCGTCATTTTGGTTCTAAACTAGTGGTTCTGGTCAATTAACTCTTTCTGGCAATGGATGAAAAAGGGAGTAGAAATACCCGATTGTCATTCCTGC
>NW_005841860.1:3813703-3815118 GCF_000455745.1 Alligator sinensis | reverse complement strand
GATCAGGTAGAATTGACTTACATTGCTGTTCCATGACAGGGAAAGGATAAATAGTCACACTCCTCTAAGAGACAGTTTTTGGAATTTTTCCTCTAAGCTTTTTCAAGATATTTAGAAAATACAGAAAGAATTAATTGGCTCTGGTATTTCCAGTACATAGATGAAACCAGGCTCTTGTTTTTCTGTGGTTTCCTTTTTTACCTACGTAGGTTGATAGGCCAAAGAGACTGCCCTCCTGCAACACTATAGTCCTGCCTTAGAGAGGTCAGGCTTTGGTTAATAGCTACCTGTCTCAAACCGTGGAATTCATTTTAACTCTTGATCCATCTGAAACTAAATATAGTATCCTTTTAGGAAACCTGCAAGGCACAGGAAGAAGAGAGGGGAGTGGAATAAGGATGGGCTTGGAAATATGGGGAAGTGAAAATGAAGCTGAAGGGGAGGCCATTCTATAGTTTCTCTCTCACACAAACACACATATGTGTGTGTGTATATTCCTACAGACTGTAACTCTGAGGTGCCTTATTTGTGACATTCTGTTAGCTGAAGCTTCACATATTTGAAAATGCAATCGGTATTTACCTTGTTCAGTCACACGAGGAGCATTAAAGAAGCCATATGGTGGATTATAGTATTTAGCAGAGTTTTTTAGAAGAAAGTGATAAGGATTTCAGAGATTTCATAGACATTAGGGCTGGAAGGGACCTCGCAAGATCATCGGGTCCAACCCCCTGGCCTGGGGTCAGGAAGTCAGCTAGAGTTAAAGGATCCCAGCAAGATAAACATCCAAATGTTTCTTAAGAGTCCAGAGTAGTTGCTTCCACCACCTCTGGGGGGAGTCTATTCCAGGCCTTTGGGGCTTGGACAGTAAAGAAGTTTTTCCTTATGTCCAGCCTAAAATAGTCTTGGAGGAGTTTGTGACTGTTGTACCTTGTCGTTCCTTGGGGTACACTAGTGAACAAGCATTCCTCCAGATGCTGATGCACATCCCTTATGTACTTACAGGCTGTCACCAAGTCACCCCTGAGCCTTCGCTTCTCCAAGCTGAAGAGTCCCATGGCTCTCAGCCTGTCTTCATAAGGCCTGTTTTCTTGCTCTCTGATCATGCATGTGGCTTTCCTCTGGACTCTTTCAAGCTTCTCCACACCCTTTTTGAATTGTGGAGCCCAGAATTGGATGAGTACTTCAGCTGTGGCCTCACCAAGGCTGAATACAATGGGAGGATGACATCCTGAGACTTGTTTGACAATCATCAGTGGATGCAAGCCAGAGTTTTGTTCACTTTGCCAGCTGCAGTATCACACTGCTGGCTCATGTTCATCTTGTGGTCAATTATAGATTCATAGCTTCATAGATGCTAGGGTCAAAAGGGACCTCAACAGATCATCGAGTCCGACCCCCTGCCTAGGCAGGAA
>NW_005841860.1:3793980-3813693 GCF_000455745.1 Alligator sinensis | reverse complement strand
AAGAGTGCTGGGGTCAGATGACCAGTCTCTTAAAGACCCCCAAGGTAGGGGAGAGCACCACCCTCCCTTGAAAGCCCATTCCAAATTTTGGCCACCCTTACCATGAAAAAGTTTTTCCTAATAGCCTAAATCTGCTCTCTGTCAGTTCATGACCATTGTTCCTTGTTCCCCCAAGAGGCACCCAGGTGAACAGAGCATCTCCGATCCCTTGCTGCATCCCCTTAATGAATTTCACAAGATCACCTCTAAGCCTTATCTTGTAGAGGCTGAAGTGGACCAGTTCCCTCAGTCTCTCCTCATAGGGCTTGTCCTGTAAGCCCTTAACCATACAAGTGGCCCTCCTCTGGACCCTTTCAAGTCTATCAACATCCTTCTTGAAGCACAGTGGCCAAAACTGGACACAGTACTCCAACTGTGGTCTGACCAATGCCACATAGAGGGGAAATATCACCTCCTTGGATCTATTTGTCATGCATCTGCTGATGCATGATAAAGTTCGGTTAGCTTCACTGATTATTTAGTCAAACTGATGACTCATGTTCATCTTGGAATCAACTATGACTCTGAGATCCCTTTCCGCTTTTCTGCTGCTGAGAAGGTCACTTCCTAGCCAGTAGGTGTGCTGGATATTTTTGCATCCTAGGTGCAGCATTCTGCACTTGTCCTTGTTGTACTGCATCCTATTGTGTACTGCCCACTTTTCCAACCTGTCCAGGTCTGCCTGCAATCGTTCCCTGCCCTCTGGAGTGTGCACTTCACCCCACAATTTAGCATCGTCCACAAACTTGGACAGAATACACTTCACACCCACATCCAAATCACTGATGAAGATGTTGAAGAGTACAGGTCCAAGGACTGAACCCTGCAGGACCCCACTTCCCACATCCTTCCAGGTAGATACCGACCCATCTACTACCACTCTCTGGGTGCAACTGCTAAGCCAATTTGCTACCCACTGGACTGTGTAAACATCTGTCACAGCCTCTTATTTTATTTATGAGAATAGGATGAGATACCGTATCGAAGGCCTTGCTAAAGTCCAAGAAAACAACATCCACCTCTACTCCTGCGTCTAAGCATTTTGTGACCCTATCATAAAATGAAACCAGATTGGTCAGGCATGATCTACCTGCTACAAATCCATGCTGGTTTCCCTGCTGCATTATTTTTCTCACTGGACTCCCACAAATATGATACTTCATCATCTTTTATGCTTGACCAATATTTTATGCTTGACCAATCTCATAATCTTTTAAAAAATCTGCACCGTTTGGCAGTGCTACATGCCAAATGACTGAAAGATACTTGGAGATCATGAGGCAAGGGATCTCCTGGGATGTGATGGGCTTCATCTCTACACAAAAGGTAAGAGTCTCTTTTCTTATAGGTTGGCTGACCTCCTATGTCAGGCTTTAAACTAAATATGATGGGGGATGGGGAGGCAGGAGATGGAGAGAGTCTAGAACCTGCAAACTGTAAGACATGTATCAGTATACCCCAGGTAAGTACCAAGGGGCCCTTTGGGCATCAGAAGGGGGGGAGGCACCAAAGGCACCATTTGGATGGCTCAAGTGCCTCTATAATAATGCTAGGAGTATGGGGAACAAGCAGGAAGAACTCACACTTCTGCTTGCAGATAATAACTTTGATTTAGTGGGGCTAATGGAAACCTGGTGGGATCCTGGGCAGTACACATTGAGGGTTACAGGTTGTATAGAAGGGACAGAGTAAGGAGGAAAGGGGGTGGGGATTCTCTCTATGTAAAGGAGCATTATACATCTACCCTAACCAAAATGGGATCAGAGGAGGAGAAAGTTGAAGTATTGTGGGTTAGCATTGTGACCTCCCCATGGAGGTCATGGGGAAAGGGAGTTGGTGGTGGGGGTCTTCTTTAGACCACCACACCAAAAGGAGAAGTTAGACTTGGAATTCTTGAGGCAGCACTCAGAGGCCATACAGCAAGACCTACCCACAACAAACCCATGATGGCTGTCCCTCAGAATGTTGCCTTCAGCTAGCCTATCGAGAATGGTTTCTTTGATATATTTTTCCAAGATCTTTTCAGGGATTGAGGTCAAACTGATTGGTCTGTAGTTCCCCAGATCTTCTTTTCTCCCTTTATTAAAGATAGGCACCACAGTGGCCCTCTTCCAATCTTCAGGTACTTTCCCCAAGTGCCAGGAGTTCTCGAAAACCCTTGTAGTGGCCATGCTATGATGTCTACCAGTTCCTTAAGCACTCTTGGGTGCCATCTGTCCAGACCAGATGACTTGTGGGTGTCCAGTCTCTCAAGGTGTTCCTTCACAAGGTCTATGCCAATGGTGGGCATAAATTCACCCTCACCCTGGTCATCCCGTGTCATGTTAGTCAGAATGGTCCTTTTGAGCTGGTGAAAAACTGATGTAAAATAATCTTTAAGCAGGCTGGATTTTTCCTGGGTGCCAGTTGTCAGCTGTCCCATTTGGTTAAGCAGGGGTCCAACGTTACCCTTGTTTTTCTTCCAACTCCCCACATGTCTGAAGAAGGACTTTTTATTGTTCTTGATTCATGTAGCCAGTTGGAGTTTGGTTACAGCCTTGGCTTTCCTGGTTCAGTCCCTACAGGTTTAGACCAGTGCAGAATACTCCTGTTTCCTGTCTTCCATCCCTTATACACCTCTTTATTTAGACATAGGAGGTCTATGAGTTCCCTGTTGAGCCATGGGGGTTGCTGTGCCCTTTTACTACTTTATCTATGGGTTGGGATGGACTCCCCTTGTGCTTTTAGGATCTTTCCCTTAAGGAGTGACTGTTCATCATGAACTCCCTTCCTTTGCAAGACATGGCCTCTCAGGGCCTCAACAACAAGCCTCTTGGGCTTATCGAAGTTGGTTTCCTCAAGTCAAGGACTTCTACATTGCTGACTGACTTGCCAGCTTTGCGATGGATAGTAAAAATGATCAGCTTGTGGTCACTGTCTCCAAGCTTCCCTTCAATTCTTAGGTCACTGACTAGATGATCCCCCTTTGCCAGTAACCAGATTCAGCAGCACCTTACCTCTTGATGGCCCATAAACTTCTTGAGACAGGTAGAGTTCATTTACGCATGTTAGGAAGCTTTGTGACTGATTGGATTTGGCCAAGTGCTCTTCCCATGAGATGTCCAGGTAGTTGAAGTCTCCCGTGACAACCATGCACCAAGAGCATGCAGCCTCAGCCAGCTGTCTGGCAAAGTCATGGTCAAGCTCTTGTTCTTGATTTGGAGGCCTGTAGTAGACTCCTACCATTGTATCACCTTCACCACATTCTCCTCATATTCAGACCCAGAGGATCTCCAGTTGTCCTCCATGGGTGCCAATCTCAGCTTTTAGGGATGTGTAGCTTTCCTTGACATAAAGAGCTACACCCCTGCCCCTTTTATCAGCATGATCTCTCCTGTACAAGGTATAGCCTTCTATACCAATGGTCCAGTCATAGGAGGAGTCCCACCAGGTCTCTGTGTTCCCCATAGTCATTTCCACTTAGCAGAAGGACCAGTTCCTCCTGTTTACTCCCCTAGCTCCTGGCATTAGTGTATGGACAAGTAAGTGTGCCATAAGAGGCCATAGGCTTCCTTGCACTCAAAAAGGAGCTTTGTTTCTGGGCTGGGGTAGGAGTGGGTTCCCTTGAGCATCCTAGCCTGCTGATTTTGTGGTTGATGCTTGGTGGGCTTTCTTTTGTGGTTGACTGCCCATTCCCCAGCCAACTTAGTTTACACCCCAGTCAAGCAGGTCAACCATTTTGGTTGAGAAGACCTTCTTCCCCAATGGAATGAGGTGGAAGCCATCTCTTCCCAGGAGACCATTGCCTCTCTCTCCAAAGAGCAGACTCTGATCATGGAAGCCGAAGCCTTCATGATGGCACCAGTACCACACTCTTCTGTTCACTACCACAATTTGTCTCTCCCTCCTCAGCCCATGACCCATAACAGAGAGGATCAAGGAAAAAAAACACCTGCACCCCCAACCTCTTCAGCCCCACTCCCAGAGCTCTGTAGCCATTCATGACCCAGAAGGGATTGCTCCAAGCCATATCATTTGTGCCCACATGGATAAGGAGCATGGGGTAGTGGTCGGAGGGCTGGATAAGTCCAGCAGACCTTCTGGACTAAGGGGTCGGGGTGGCAAATTGCTCCCTCTGTCCCCCTCAGGAGGGAGTCTCCCACAATGACCACTCTGCATTTCATCTTAGGGATGGTAGGGGTGGTAGCTGGTCACACTTCTCTTTCACTTGCAGGATCAGGGAACTCTGCAGGCTCTACTGGTGCTGCAAGAGGTTCATACCTGTTTCAGAGATCCAGGGGGGTGGGGAACCTGATGCAGCAAGCCTTGGGGCCTATGACAATCTTTGTCCATCCCCCTGGCTGGACAGTGTGGGAGATCCTCTTGTCCTCCCTTGTCCTGGCAGGTGACCTAGATCTTCCCTCTTCTTTCTTAGGGTGAAGGGCCTGGCAATAGGAGTCAGTCTCTTGTTCAGAATCCCTGTTGGCACACAGCCTTTGCACCATGGTCTGGAGCTCTACTATCTGGCATTCCAGAGATTCCAATGCAGAGCAAACCTCACAAGGGGAGGTGGCAATGCTCCTAGTCCCATGAGCCTGGAGCTGTGCCAGGCAGCCACCACAGCCGAGATCCTGGGGCTCCATCTGAATGGAGGCCAGAACCATGGGTTCCAGCTGGGTGGAGGCCTCAGAAGTACCGGGTGGGGATCCTGCCACAGGGGGCAACCTCGGGGTATGACATGTCCCAACCAGCATTGCACAGGTTACGTAGTCTGGCTACTACTGTGCCAACCCTTCCCTTCAACTTTACTGCCTAGAGCCTAGTGCCCTCCTGCTTGCCCTCCTGTGTGAACTGCCACACTAACTCACATGCCGGGCCTAGAGCACACCTGTTTGTGCATTATGTTCACTAAGCTCTGGTCACATGACTCCCTGGGTGGCTGGGTGAAGTAGAAGCCAGTTCGGGGCATGACCCTCCTTGGCTCCTCTCAGCTGCCCTGCAGCTGCACTAACTCCCTTCCACCATGGGCCCCGCTTACCTCCTGGCTATGCTGGAGGTCAGATCAGGGATCTACCATGCCTGCTGGGGGTCGCTGAGGATCCTGGGCTTGTGGGGGCACGATGGGCTTCTGCCTCTGCATTTCACACCAGAGCTGGACCCAAACTGGAGGCTTCAGTGCCCCAGGGAAAATTTAGGAAGGGGATGCCTCAGAAAGCTTAGTTTCTCTTTGAGCTCTCCCATTTAACATGGGAATGTGCAAGCTGTATCAATGCTAAGAACAATGCAGTCAATTTTCTCACTCCATCAAAACCCTTTGGCCAGCTCAGTATTTGATGCAAAGTATACCTCTAATCATGCATAGGGACTACAGTCCCTACTTCTTATAAACAATGTACAGTGATATTCTGAAAAGCAAAATCTTCTTTCACTACTTTGTATCCCACCAACAGTTCCCTAATAAGATAGCCTGAGAGAGTCTGGCCTTCTATTTACAAAATTATGTACACTCCCTTGGCTAAGGATTGTATTATGTAAAACAGCATATTTGTCTTGGTAGGTTCCTGTGTACTGAAAGCAGGAACTATACTTCATTCACAAATAATCTTTGTATGGAAAATCTGAGATGGTAATGCAATCAATAGAAAATGGGTCTGTATTGGAGGATATGGGTCCGTAGAGGACCCATATTCCTCTACGGAAATGGGTCTGTAGAGGACAATACAGTCCTCTTAAAGGATTGTATTGTCCTCTAAGAGGCTTTTAGCTAATGTCTTTAAACCTCTCTTAAACCAAGAGTTAAGATATCTATAAAAGGAGGGAAGAAATAAACTCCTATACTTTTAGCTGTTCTCGTTAAGAGAATAACACTAAAGAGGATAGTGTTATTAAAGCAATTCCTTTGCGGGGAAAAACCAAATTACTTGTTGAACTGCCTTCTTCTAATCAAATACATATAGCTATCTACATACAATGGGATGATCAAACATGTGACAGCAAAAGGTTATTTTTTAAAAGGGAAATGTCGAGTGTAACAAAATGCACCACTCCTAATTAGTTCCTACAAATTCCTTTATTCAGCTTGAAACTGAAAGCTTAATATAACTGCTTTATGTGAAATGCAGAGTTGCAGCGTGCCCAAATGAGAGGTCCACCGGACATCTGGAAAATCAAACACTCTGAGTAACAACCATCTAGTGTTTTCACCTTCCAAGCCTGATTCTTCCCTCACACCTGTGCAAATCTAGAAACAATCTAAAATCATTTGGCCAGATTCACCGATATACTTCAGCTGTTCTGTGCCAATTTAGTGATATAAAACAGACAGAGAATTCTAGTGAATCTGGTTCATTAGCAGTAGCAAACTTGTGTAAAGGAAAGATGCTTTCTGAAACCAACATCTTAGTAACCAAATGGTTGCCTTGCATTCAGGGAGTAACTACATAATTGTAATACTTTATATTTATTTTCAGTTATTGCTAATTATCAACATGACACTTGATTTTTAGATTGGCAGGAAACTCATTGTCTATGGCTGTACACAATGCTAATGCTATCATGCTGTCATTTTTTATGATAAATTAAATTAGTAATAAATGATGATCAGAACAAGCTTTCACTAATTTTGGCATTTCAGCAGAGATTTTTGTTGTTTTCCCTCCAGAAGTTAATCTAAAGAAAAGAAAGAGGAATACCTTTGTTTGTGCTTTCTTCTGTAAATGGCAATGATTATGACAACTTCTTAAGAACCAGATCACAACTTAAATAGCATATATTGAGGTCAACATTCAAATCCCTCCAAAAATAAAATTTGGGACTCCCTTTTAAACTCTATACCTCCCATACTGTGTTGTCCTATATTAAAGCCTATGCTTTAGACTCAGTCAGCTTGAGTTAGTCTGTTCATTGTGATCTAACACTCAAAACCTGTCCTCTATCCTTTCCATTTACAGAATGGAATACAAAAGAACCAAACAAACACTTACCTTACTTCTTATCTAAAGCTGAGCAGGAGTTCCTACAGTCAGTGCAGAATATTTCCTTTTTTCAGAAAGGATCATGCTATTATTGTTTAATGAGAACCTCTGAGTACGTTCCCAGTATATCATTTTTGACAGCTTTTACTGTTAGATCATGAGAAGCTGGATGATGCAGAAAGAGATTTGAATGGAGGCTTGATTTTTTTCCCCTCAACGTTATTTTTAACATCAAACTAGAAAAATGTAGATCTACTGACAGTGATAACTTTTGGAAGGCAACTCATTCATTGCTGAGATCTGTCTTATATACCATATTTTTTTCATATACAACATGAATCTTCTGAAAAACAACTTCTAGAAATTTGAGTGTATATTTGTAAGTGAAGTCTGCACATGAACAATAAATAGGCTTGGCTCCCTTGCTGCTGCTACTCAGTTACTTACTACAAGGAAAAATCCTTCTTTTCTTCCTTTGGCTTTTCAAAAACCTGGTGCGTATCATATTCCAGTACATGTTGTATGCAAGAAAATATGGTATTTATTTGTTTGTTTTCCTCACCCAACCCAAAGAAGGTATTAAAATAATGCATTTTTTTTTACTTAAAAATGTCATCCTACATGATTACAAACATTTCCCTAATAACAACTGAATTTTAACTTCTCAGTCTATTTTTTTATCTGGAACCTGAGATGACTGGTTCAAATTGGGAACCTGCCTCTTACCACCTTTTTTTTATCCAGAATGTATTGGATTTCAGGAGATCTAATCCGAACACTTTCTTCTAGGTGAGCTTTAAGTCTTGCAGTCAGCTTTAATTAGTCTTTCTTTTTGCCCATGATAAACAAAGACCATTAGAATTTCTTTTATTAGTAGGAGTATAACATTGGAATAACCACAGAGCCAGCTTTGACTTGAGGTATCATGTAGTGTTGTTTTCTACATTAGCTGATGAGTCAAGTGTGGAGGTACACTTCTAAAAAAGAATGTATTTGACTAAAGTAACTAGAGACTTCCTCCTTCCATATCTACCCCTCTTGGTACTAATTAGTTCTTTCCTACTTTGAAAGATCAAGGTTTCTTTAAATAGTGCAGTGCAACTGACCTAGAAGGAAACTTTCAAATTAGACCTATTGTAAAGCCTGCACTTCAAGAGTTGTGTCTACACAGGATACTGACTTCACAGTAGCCCATGATTACTGTGTAGTAGTCACGTGGTAGGTAGTTTGATGCAATGCTACCACACAGTAGTCATGAGTTACCACAGTCAGCATCACAAAACAGATGTTCCTCAGTGTGACTGTGCAGTAATTCTGGTTATTGCTCACTTATTTAGTACTTATTTATACAAGTATATTGTATAAACAAGTACTAAATGACCTCACAGTAATGACTGCACAGTCAGCATCTCATGTAGATGTGACCATGAAGTCCTGGAGAAACAATCTTATCATGGAGGGTTCTGTTTTTACATGAAAGCCAGAACATGAAATGCCCACATTCCTATTTAGATACCTAAATATGGAATTTATTATTTTCTATGCCTAAAATGGGTTTTAGGCAATGAATTTTTCACATCCAAGGTAAAAAATAGAGTTCAGCGTGTATCCATTTTTTTCTGTATTTCTCCCCAGTTTAAGGCAAAATTCTTTACCACTTTGAAGTTTTGAAAACATCCCTTTTTGTCTCAACTTCATGAAGTTTTAATTCCAAGTCTTGTTTCCTCTTCCATTTTTCCAGTTATTTCCAGGTTTAATTTACAAATAATTGCAAAATAGGTCTCTCTCTATTTCAGAAATGCTGTACAGCAAGCTAAGCTGTCCCTCACATGATTTTTTAAAAACTAATCCTATTTGAGTTAAAAGTATTTTTTTTCTCTAGTTTGCATTACTGTACCTGCTTTTTGCAGGTAAAATCCTCCTCTGGTAGCAATCATCTTTGAATTCAGTGATCACTGATTCCACAAATCAATCTGTCCTGTTTAATATATTTTAGAGCATTCCACAGTAACAAAGCAACATTTCTTCTGTCTTAAGTTCTGCAATGTGCAGATAGCTACTGCTGCACATTTTCACTCATCTTTCTATGAAATTTGTGTAAATTGTACAATAGTGTTTGAATTTCATTTGTAGTCATCTCTGAAGGGTATTTTGCCTACCTACTAACTTTTTCCCCTATAGCTTGATGATGCAAGAAGATGGCCCACAATGTTAACATCAGTGACCTTCATGTCTTTATATTGTATAAAATGACCTCAAAGGTCTGCATGTACCCTCCCCAAAACATTTTCCATATCATTTTTCTTTTAAAAAACCAATAGCAAAGTGATGCTGCTGTCTGTGCTAAGGAAGACTTCTAAAGACTTGAGAATAATTGAGATACTGAACTTGCATTATATTGAAACCTGAAAAATACCTTCCTAGGACTCAGTTTTAAAGGAGAAGGGATGTTAGGCTAATATATATCAATACTATGGATTTTGTATAAATTAAAAATGAACAAAACTGAAAGAAACAGACTTTTAAAAACCTGATAATCCAGATGTGACAAGTAAGATCATAAAAGTGCAAACTTGCTGTTTTTAACCTGTTATGCTATTGCTCTTCCTATTTAAGTCCTCCAGAAAACCATGAAAGTTAAAATCTAATATTCCTTATATTGTGAAGTTCACTCTGTTCCCAGAAAGTCTGCACAAGGACATCTGCACCATTTAATTTTTCTTAGGTTCAATCTGAAGTGGGACTCAAATTGAATTTATAGCTTTGTGTGGTCTCAATTAGTGTATAAAGATTTGTGTTGGCTTGCTTTTTACATGGCTGAGGTAAAAAAAAAATCAAACAAAAAGTATGAAGTTGTATGTCTGGTAAGGTTTGAAGGAAAAAAAAGAATCTATTTTATCTAACATAAAAGAGCCATAAAGGGCATGAAGAACACTGAGCTCACCTTTGAGACTGTTCTTTATTGTCACAGACACTGAGGAAGATTTTTTTTTGTACCTATATGTAATCTCTTTTGCACTGAAACATCAATGCAATCATTGAGTTCATTGCTGCCAATACTCATTTTATGGATTAAACAGCCATTTTCCCATAAATTGTCATTTATTTTTCCCTTATCTTAATCTTTGTAAAAGGGATTTTCAGTGTAACCAAAATTCTATTTACAGTAATGATTTTATTCAGTCATCATTCTGCCATTCTTAACTGCCTGTAGCATCTACTGATGGGCTGCAGGACATTCTGGAATATGGGCCCCTGGCAGACATTACACTTATGATTAACATTTTAATCACACCATAAACAGTAACATATTCAGGCTATTAATGGTGTGACAAAACAGGAAAACAGCCACAAAAATTTTCTACAAAATGTGTAACATTTTTTTTGTGGCTGGTTTCCACTGCTCGTTAAATTGAAAGTCCTGCAGGGCAGGCCTGCCATTCAGCCTGATGCCAGTTGCATGGCAGGGCTTGGTTAACAGCTCTTCCTGTGTTGACAGGTCTGTGGGGCAGCCATCTACCATGTTTAAGTTTTTATTGGGGACAGTATAATAAGGAAGGAGGAAGTAATACAGTCTTTGTCCTCAATCCTCCTTCTTCAACCAGATTTCAAATGGTAGGCACTGTGAGGTTACACTCTGCTGCACCCCAGTCTTTTCAGAGTGCTAAGTGGAGGGGAGTTCATCAGCTGGACTGGGGTACTGGGTTTCAGGGAACTGTAGGCACCTCCTCAGGGTAGATTTAAGCCTGATGATGACCCATGCATTTGTTTATCTGTGAAACCACTAGCATTACAAAACAGAGTTAATTTAGAACACAAAAACTAGGCCTGTGTGAGTCAGCAGCAATCCAATCTGGCTTCAGAGCCCGGTGCTTCAGATGACAGTGATCCGATCTGGAGCTCTGGACCGGGTTTCTGCCTCAATCCGGCCATAGGGTATAATGGGGGAATCAATTAAATATCTATAACTTTGTTGTTTTTTGTCCTATTTCGATGAATCCTGCAGAGATGATAGCCTCTGCCGAGAGCATGAAATCTGCCAAGTTTCAAGAAGATTGGTACAGGGGTTTGGGGGAATCTGTACCCCAAATTCCTGAAAGCCAAACATGTCATGGCTGTGTATCACATCACAGGGGGGTGAAAACTGCAGGGGTGGTGGCCCCTGGTGAGGCCACAGAACCTACCAGGTTTCAAGAATATCAGTGCAGGGGTTTTGGGGGAACTGTACCCCAAATTCTTGAAAGCAAAACTCCTGTCACATCTATGTGTTAGACCACAGGGGATCAAAACTTCAGGGGTGGTAGCTCTTACTAAGGTCACTAAGCCTGCTAAGTTTCAAGAAGATCGGTGCAGGGTTTTGGGGGGAACTGTACCTCAAGCTGCAGACAAGCAAAACTTGTGGCATGAGTGACACTGTGTGTGTTAAGGCACAGCGGGGTGAAAGCTGAAGGGATGGTGGCCCCTGCTGGGGCCATGACATCTGCCAGCTGTCAAGGAGATGGGTGCAGGGGGGTGCTGGGGCCCTGCACCCCTAGCTGCTGACAGACAAAACTCGTGACATGGGTGCTTGTGGGACAGACTGTCTGCCTTGGGGCAGTTGATTGTCTGTATTCATTCTTTCCTATCCTTAGTCTGGTTTTGTAGATGATAATTGATGGCAATTAACTGGCTACATTATCTAGGTCCTGTGTATTGAGCTGAATGAATCATGATTGATTGGTAACTGGTAACACAGTACCTTAGCAGCCAGGCCTGCAGTACTGTCTCCCACACCCCAGGACAGAGACAGTCAGTCCCACAAGCACCCATGACATGAGTGTTGCATGTCAGCAGCTAGGGGTGCAGGGCCCCAGAACCCCCCTGCACCCATCTCCTTGACAGCTGGTAGACTTTGTGGCTGCAGTAGGGGACACCATCCCTGCACCTGTCACCCCACTGTGACTTAACACAAGCAGTGTCACCCATGGCACTAGTTTTGCTTGTCCACAGCTTGAGGTGCAGTTTCCCCCAAACCCCTACACCAATCTTCTTGAAACTTGGCAGGATTTGTGGCCTCAGCAAGAGCTACCAACCCTGCAGTTTTGACCCCCCTGTGTTGTAACACATAGACGTGACAGGAATTTTGCTTCCAAGAATTTGGGGTGCAATTCCCCCCAAACCCCTGCACCAATCTTCTTGAAACTTGGCAGTCTTTATTCTCTCTGAATACCACCCCTGAAAATGTAATCCAAATCAGACAAAAAACAACAAAGTTATAGGTATTTTATTGTTTCCCCATTATACCCTATGGCCGGATCTCTGAGGCGGCTCTGAGGCAGCTCCGAAGTGCTTTGGGAAGCCTAACGAGGCCAGCGTTTCAACCCGGACATGCTGCTTCAGACCCCAAAGCATATGAAGCTTCTCCAGATCCGAAGCTCTGTCCAAAGCCTCACACAGCCCTAACAAAAACCACAAAACCTACTTATTGAGCAACCTCCACTCCCCAGAGCGTATCATCTCCCCATACCCATACCCAGGATGGAGTAGGCATACAACAAAATACTAAAAGACACCTTGATACCATATGGCTTTAACATTTCATCTCCCTAAGTTCTACTGCACTTGCTTTCTTTTGAGACTATGTATTAATAAATAATTTCCCTATCAACGGACTGGCAGTGCCTACATCTCTCCTGCTTTTATCTGTAGTGTGTATAAGTTTCTGGTGTTATCTGATGTTTCTGGTTTGGTGCCTCAGAATTGTATGTATGTGTTTGGAGGTGATGATTTTTTAAAATTTTTTTAGAAAAGCCTATGTGGGGAGCTTAGGACCGGCATGGCAAGCTACACCATGCTTCACCTCAACCAGGAAACTTAATTCCGTAATGAATTCCAAAAGTATAAGTCCTGCCTGGGTCAAACTGTTTCTTGTTTTGTGAAAAGTGAGTTTTCAAATGAGGCACAAGCTTATTCCTCAAAATGTTGAAGGGTAATGTTTTCATCACTACAAGCAGCAGTTGCTGTAACTCATTGTCTTGCAAGCTGATTTATTTGGAAACTAGGGCAGATGCTCAGTGTAGTAGTTGTAGGATTTGCTTGCATTTGGGTGTATTGGATCAGATTTCCCTGATTTAAAATTGTTTTCATAGACAACTAGTGAGATACAATGTTGACCTTGGAAAGCTGCTGCTTATCTATTAATGCTATCTGATTAGTCTTCCTCCTGTTTATCTAGCCTTCCTCCCGTTTAACTAGGCATTTTTTTTTTAGAAAAATCATGTGTTAGATTGCCTTTCATCTAATTCAGATACATTAGGAATAAGACCTTTTAGTGTTGTGATCCTGTATGTGTAGAAGGAACTTCAATTTTTATGTTCATAAGGCTATATCTTTTTTCTCTTAAAAGCCACTGAAAAGGGTTTTGGGGGTTTGTTTGTTTTCTATTGTTTTGTTTTGCTTTGGGTTTTTTGCAGTTGCTTTTAATTGTGCTGAATTGTAAAGCACCCTGGGACTTATTTGTGAAGGGCACTATAAAAGTGCATTTCATCATTATTATTATAACTCAGCTGGACTCCATCTAGCTTTGCAACACTCCATCTAACTAAGGAATTATCATTGCTCTAATGCTAATTTCACCCTTGCTCTTAAGTTGTTTTTGTTCTAGCTCTACTCAGGCAGTCACTGCAGTTAGTGGAACTTCAAAGCCCCTGAAGCCACTAGCTTGACTTCTATAAAGCATAATATTTTTCTATGTTGGGACCACACCAAGTATTTGCTTGCTGAATGAGGGCTATAAACACATTTTATTTGTAAATACAGACAAAAGAGGATATTATGTTTCTCACAATGTGTGTGTTAATTACAGTTGGCCTTCAGATTTAGTCTGATTCCAATACTATAAGTAGATTTACTTTCTTATTAACATTGTCTGTCATATAAAAAATAACAAATACTTTTTTTCTTGCTATGACTCTTTTTATAATACGAGACCCTTTTTGCATGGTCAAGTGGCAAACTCTGATCATGCAGTCTTAAGTGTATGTATAAATGAGGCTTGTGCTTAAACAATTAACTTTCCTGATTTAAGTGCTTAAGGGTGCGCCTATATATAGCAATGTGCTACGTCACCATACAGTGTGCTATGGTGACATAGCAATCATGGTCTACACATCATTGTGGCAGTGTTCTCCCCTAGTATAACATGCCACTGGAGCGATGTAGCAGCAAAATCTAACAAACAGCGCAATAGCCACCTGTACTGCTCAGTGGCATCTATAGCAATGGCACTATAGCAATGTAACCATACAGTGATATGTAGATGTACCCTAAGGGCACATAATGCATGAGCATCTTCACTTTAAAGATAACTTGCTCATCAGTCAGCTGGAGTTAGTTTAGGGTTATAAGATGCATGTTTGCTGCAGCTATAAATTTTACCTGTTACCACCATGATTTTGAAATTTTTTGTGCATGCCAGACCATGTGATAATCACAAGGAAATGCCACTTCTTTCCTGTAATTACTTTCCTATTAACTAATGTCTCTAGTGGGTTATGGAATAGAGAAAATCCCACACAATTTACTGATTCGTTTTGATGCACTGGCTGGGGGAGTAGTTAGCTGATTGCATGATTTCACAATGATTACACACTTAATTTATACAACACAATTTTATTTTAAAACTCTTTGCTACGTATATAACACTGCTCAGCTTTAAGAAATACCACCAACATTAAGAACACAATAACTACATATATCAGAAACAATGCTCCAAATGCACTTCCTTCCCAAACAATGCTATAAGAATTAGTGTTACAAAAACAACTACAATTACAACTAAAAGTTAAATTTGAATCAATACTATTATTTTCATAATATACTTACAATCCTAGAATTCCAAGAAGCCAAATACCAAAATATGGTTTCATTCCTCAGTAGTACAATTTAATAGGTTGGCCTCAGTAGTACGGTTCAATGGGCTCGCCTCAGCAATGCGATTCAATAGGCTGGCCCAGCAATATGATTCAATGAGCTGGGCTCAGCAGTGATAGGACTAAGTCCCCTTCCTTCAGTCCCTTTCGGGCGCTCTGCAGCTTCAGCGTGAACTAAGAAATTCGTGTTCACGGAGAGGTTGGGTCAGGTGATCAATCTGATCCGGCCTACACTTGCGATTCTTCCTTCGTTGTTCTGCAAGTGAAGTCACCTCCAAATTGGGACAGTAAGTTACAGTTTTTATTGAGTGAGCTGCCATCTATGGGCTCCTCCTACTCAACCTGTCATTACCCCCAAATTTGGGCTCGGATCTTACTCAACAGATTCTTTTGAAATTACCTTTGGGAAACTTCCATATCACTGCAAATGCCCATTTTCTTACCAATCTTTCCAAAAGGCCTTAGGGTTTGATCTCTCGAAACTCAGGATATTTGCTCTCTTTGTAAAAGACTTCTAAAGATAAAATTTAAATTAAGACTTTAAGTGAAGTCAGGACCTTTTGCACGTAGTCCCAAAAACAATGAGCTAGATAAAGAGATAAATCTTATATTCTTCCTGAAACTGGCTAATGGGCAACCTTTACAAACATTCAAACTATTTCATTCAATATGACAACTAAATGGAGCATATTAGCATGTTAGGCAGGCTTGAACTAGAGGTATAGTCAGTGGTTTGAGAGAGGACTTGTCAATCTGCAATCACTGATATTTTACCCCCTAAGTGAATAATATTTGAGGAAAAGTTATGCCAGGCTGACTGGCCACAGAACCAAACATAAGAATGTTCAGTTCAGAAGATAGGAACACCTATGAAGCACATTCAGGAATAATGAATGAATCCACCTCCCAATTGTATCCCAAATCTTTGCTCAGGTTTGAACTACTTGAAACTCTGTAGTTTTTCTAAGACTAATTTAGCACTAGGTTTCTGTGAATGAGAAACAATTTAGAGTGAGATTGCATGTTAAAGTTAGCAAGTGATAATTCTAAGGAATGTTAGTTTATGTTAAGGTTCTAGTGATCAGTCACATATTCAGGGTTATACCATCTCTAATGCATACTGCTCAGACCTGCTGCTGAAGGACTGGCAATCAGGAGTGTCGCTAGGGGCTGCAAAGTTTACTCCATGCCTTCATTGCTCAACAGCTCCCTAGCCACAGTATAGGCTGGGAAGTAGAGAGGGAATTGTTGACCTGCCACCCCAAATAGTCTGAAAGTAGTGGCAGCAGCAGCAGGGCAGGGAGAGAGACAACTCCCTCCCTGCTTGCTCCCAGGCTCCCTATATCCCATGAAGCCCTTGTGTAGTGGCGATATATTGGGGATGCATAGGAGTGCACTTGTACCCCCCAAGAGTGCCAGTATACCCCCTGACTGGCCATGCTCTCCTCTTAGGCAATGGGTAGCGGGGGCAGGTGGGAGCACCGGAGCCCCCCTACCAGGGCAAGCCTGGAGGGACCTCCCCCCAGGTCAATGAGATTGGCCGCAGGGTGACCCCCCCAATCTGGTTGCTGTCTGGTCACTGGGGGGCCCTGACTAAGGTGGCACCAGTTGCCCATGCCCTTGTGCACCTTAATCCAGACCGCACTGGGCCCTGCAGCTCACTAGCAGCTCCTTGCCACCACCTCCATCTCCTCATTACTGATCCTTCATTGCAGGGCCTCACAGATAATCCTCACCCAAATTGGGGCAAGGGTCATGTTACACAATCATTTCAAGTGGACCATGGAGCTCTTAACCCCTGGATTATCCACACATTCAGGAACATAAAGTACTTTTAAGCACCCTTTAGGCAACATAAAGTTATGTCACTGCAGGGCAGGTTTATCTCTGATTCATGTTACCCTGCTCCTGTTCCATTAATGTTGTGGTCATTCCCCACAGAGGAGCTGCCAAAGTTGCAGTCTTCTAGCTGTAGTGTCCCCTCCCTGACCCTTCTGTTCTGTGTGAACAAATACTCCACCCCTTAAACTCCACTGCCCAGAAGGTGGTTCTGGCTCCAAGCGAACTTCCCTTCCTGCCTTTCCCACTACCATAGGTGCACCTGATGCAAATAGCCTGCAGAACATATGCCAGCTAGCCAGGTCACAGGGCACAGACAAGTTCAGGAGAGAGGTCTAAGGGGAGTTGGGAGGTAACAAGGTAAGGGATCAGATCAGGCCCCCATGAGCTCAGGCATCCTTCCCAGGTCAAGGGCAGTAGCTTCTCCAAAAGCACGTTCCCCCACTGCTCCCACCTCCCATCCACCTTCCCAAACAGGAAACCTGACCAGCACCCCTGCATCCCAATAAAAATTCCAATTTATTAGAACATGAAGCCTTCTTTAATTTATTTCCTTTCTTTTAACATGCTTTCTTTTTATTTTTGCATCTTTTCATTTTATCTTTCAGTGGCTGACTAATTTCATTTCACCACCCTTCCCCCACTCTCTGCCTCCCAGATTTATGTTCCAGCCCCCAACCCATCTCTAATACACCCCGACCTAGACCAGGGATAGAAGCCTATGCTGGCTCACCAGCTCTATAGTAGCAACTCACAACTATAGTTCCTAGGTAAGCTCCTGTATACCAGCCATCTAGTGGCAAGTCACAACTGTGCAGGTGGGGGACAGTCAGAGAAGGTTTTTAGCCTTACAGTGTGACTGCTCCAAACTGAAGCTAGCAATAACACTGATCAACATTTGAGCAGCTCAAAGTGCAGTATATAACAAGGCCCTAACTTTAAGATTTCTAGAGGGCACTTAGCATTTCTTAATGAGCCTTAATGTGTGATTAAAAAAGTTAAGAGTACTTAGAACTTAAAGTTCTAAGTACTCTTAACATTGGCTAATTGTAATGTATAATCTCACCCTTAGGTTCCTTCACATTGTTTGTTTTGCTTTGACATGTCATTTTAAGTTGTGCCTAACTTGCATGATATAATCTTACTTGAAGTAACATGATGTGGGATTGGCACATTCTGCCATGATGTGTCAAACAATCATGTCACTTCAGAAATAAGGTCTTCTAAGAAAGGAAGCTACTAGTATGCAAATTCCTGTAAAGTATACAACACAAGTGTTTATAGGATGTAGAAAAGTAGAATTATGTATCTAAAATCTTTATAATTGGCTATTAACGTTCAGATGAGATCTACTTAAAATGATAACTTAATTTCCATTTTACTCTGCTATCAGTTATGTAATGTCTTAGAATCAATAAAAAACACTTTCAATGACAGTGGGCCTTATGGTGTGGGGATAAGGAAGTGGGAAGTTACTTCTTATTTTCCCTTCATGAATGAAAACCACCTACAGGAAAATGTTTTTTATTAATTTGGCAAAAAAAAAATCTTTTCTGAATTAAAATATTTACAACCTCAACAACATCCAGAGGCCTGTCTTATAAGTAGGGGGGAGAAGAATAAATCTTCTGGTCTCAAAGAAGTATTAATTGTGGAATAGCTGTCTAATCTCCACCCTGAATCATTCATCAGACACATCGCTCCACAGTGATTCCTTGCCATCCATCATCTTTAGCCCATTGTCTCCAGTTTATGGAAGCCCCACTAGAGAGCTCATGGCCCTCAGCCTTCCAGTTCAGATAAGCCAGGTGGAAAATATTTGTCTTGCTTTCCTGCTCTTTGTTGTTCTCTGACTGAAACCTCTGTTTCCCTAGTATGTGGAGGTCAGCAAATAAAGTCTTTCACTTCTCCCTCTAGCTTTTAGCCTTCTCTGGCCCTGTTGAGCTGGGTGCACCTTCTTCGTCACAAGGAGCAAGGCTTACTTCACTTATAGGGGCCAGTGACCCCATAATGATACTCAGTCATGTTCCAAAAATCTATGCGTAGACACCTTCATGATTATTACTTGCAAAAGCATACAAAATCAAATGAGAGCTACTGGATGTTGGGCAGGTAAAGTGATACTTCACCAAATTGAGGTGACCAGGTATGAATTTAAAAGCCTTGTTTTAATCACTGTATTTTGATATGTAACCCTTAGAGGATTCTGCTTAGAGATCTTGTTACCATGACAGAGAGAATTGGGGAATCAATCTTTGTTAGTTTGTTAGCAAACTTCCTATTATTTTAATTATTTACCAGAACATAGAAATGTCCCCACTGAATGTATCACAGATGAATTATTTTTGTTATGTTTCTGTCTGTTTAACTATCTGAAAATTTGCAAAACATAGTTCTCTTCAATGCAAAGTAATAAGACTTACTTGAAAGGGGGGAAACAATCTAATATTTTACAGGTTTTTCTAAACAAATGAATTCACAAGATCTAGGATTTTCAAAGGATCTTAAGGGTGAATTTCAATAGGTGTTGGGTATCTAACTGACAGACATCTTTGAAAATCCCAGATTTGCTGAATAAATACAAATGATAAATTATAAATCTTAGTTACTTATGGAAAAGCAGCACTAACAACCAACTGGGGTAAATGTGTTTGTGAAATAGTAGCTTTCAAATATGTTGCAGCTTCAGAAGCTATTTTGAATGTTTGCCTTTGCTATACTGATCAAATTAGATGTCATAGGGTGTGTCTACACATGCTATTACTGTGCTTTAGGTTTACTGTGCAGTAAAATAGGGCACAGTAAGTTTTCCATGGGAACACATCTACACATGTGCCCATTGGGAGCAATTTGCTCCCACTGGGAGTAGTTCAGTGTAGGGCTGCTCCTTCCCTGCTCTGCCCCCCTGCATCAGCCAAGAGGAGCTCCAGGCTCTCCCAGGTGCCAGCCCTGGGCTGGGAGAGGGCATGGTG
>NW_005841860.1:3790353-3793970 GCF_000455745.1 Alligator sinensis | reverse complement strand
AGCCCGGGGGGGGGAGGGGGGGTGGGGGGGGGGGGGGGGGTCAGGCCTGAGCACGCGGGGGAAGGGGGAGCTGTCCCACATCCAGGGCAAATGCTTTCCAGCCCCACACCCTCATCTGCATGGGGTGCGGGGTGGAGAGCTGTCTTACCTGCCAGGCAGCTGCCTGACAGCCCCATGGCCAGATTTGCAAGGGGTAGGGGATGGGGAGCTGTCTGGTCTTCTGGGAAACTGGTTCCCAGCCTTATGTCCCAATCTGTATGGGGCAGGGGGCAGGGACCTATTGTCAGGAAATCTCCCCACCCCCACTCCATGCAGATTGGGGCATGGGTCTGGGAAACAGCTGCCTGGGAGACAGGGAAGTTCTCTTTCTAGCCACCTACTGGTGAAGGGGCACCAATTCAACTTGAAAGGGTGATATATGTAAATGACTGTTCCACCCTTGTTCTGATTTGGGTAAAAGCCCAGAAAATTCAGTCCCAGGTCAAATGAAATGTTTCATCATACCCAGAGTTGACAAATTCTGAAAAAGAGGTCCCAGGAAGATGTCTCAAGTTAGACCCTGCCAAAATAGTTGTGTGTGGTATTTTTGTGGATGATTTCTTGCAAGAGATGAATTCAATAGAATAGATGGAAAATGCCTTGAAAGCCATGTGTTTAATAAACTCTATTAGGGTATATTTAAAAAGGGATGGAGCAAAGTTTTGTTTTCATTTTTTAAAAAGAAGTATCTCCCACAGAATAGGAAAAGTTTCAGTTCAGCTGGATTGTATGCTTGGCAGTCTGACAGGCAACATGTTCAGAAAATTTAATAAATAAATACTCTAAAAGAAGCATCTCTGCTTACACAACCAGAACTAGTATCTTTCAGCACATTTCCCATAATGTTTCTTTTCTCCTGTCTATCAAGATTTCAATATTTCTTCTCACATCAAAAAACTTATTGTGAAATATTTGCACAGAACCTAATAAGCTTCTCATCCCTGAAGTAAAATTCCCATCCTACTTATCCTTTTGCCTTACCAGATATGGTGGAGGCCGATAGTATTTGAACTTATGCTGGTATATGCAAGTGTGTCAGACCATATGGAATCTTGTATATTATCTGTAGGATCCTTAAATGGTCAGCTCACTCCTCTTGAGGAATTCACAAAATGTTTCTCTCCTGAGCTCATGTAATTCTTTCATTGCCTTTCTATTTAAGCCTGCCATAGATCATTCTTTGTGACAGGAACCTACTTTGGAATCTTTATTTATTAAGGCACAATTTCCTCATTTACTCATTGATGTTGTGTCATAACTTGCTCCCTGAATAGCCCCTTGAAATAATCATCAGTAGGGGTGGCAGACTAAAGACCTTAATTATCTGCATTTTCCCTTCATAACCCACTTTCTGAATACAGATAATAGGAGTAAACATCCATTTAATTACTAAGTATATTGCAACTAAGACTGGCTTGTGGATATTGTTATAAATAAAACCCACTAACTCATTTCATTGACATTCATGACCCCTATAGTCTGTCGAGGAATTGACATTTAGTAGGTTTTTAATTTGCAAAGAAGTCTGTGATAAATAGAAATGTTGCATATGATAGCCCAAATAAATATTGGCAAAAGACTTCATATAAAAAGAGCTCTCATGATTATTTGAAAAAACTTGTCTCCTCCTCAACCAATTTCCAGTTGTTTCTTTACTGGCTCTTTACAATACCCTCACCCTAAAGCCTCTGTTCACCTGGCTGTTTGAATCCTTCCTTAGGAACCACTTCTGTTAAACTTAAGCAAAAAAAGTTTCAGATTTCACAGTTTCCTTTAGATTATGAAAACAAACATTTGAGTTGGTGCTATGTTACATGCTCTCAATAAACTTAAGATCTAATATAATTTAACTAGGAGCCATAGTAGAACTAGGGAACTTTCAACCTAAATGGCAAATACTCTGAGAACAATACAGTCAACATAAAAAGCAATTACAACATAATGAGCACGTCTATATGCGCATTTATTTGTGACTAAATTTACTGCACAATAAGCAATTTTTGGCATAAGTCTACATGTGCAGGGACTTGGCACTAAATGTAGTGCCAAGTCCCTCCAGTCCTGCCATGTGCCTCTACCACCACCAGGGGGAGGTCCAAGGGCTGGCCACATGGATGCCAGCACTTGGCAGTCATTTTAGAAACACAGCCCAAACCTCTGATCCCTGGCCAGCCCCTTCCCTGAGCAGGAGCCATGTGTCTAGCACAGGGGCAGCACGTGGCAGCTCCCTCTTTGCCCAGGGAGGGAGGTTCCCTGAGGGAGTTTGAACCCCTTTATACTTAACCATATATTTATATTTATTCTTGTTTTAATACTCGAGATAAAGACAGAGCTACTTCATTCCAAGCACACTTTAAGTTGCTTTCAGTATTGCATCCAGTTTCTCAAAAGATTTTAATAGTTCCAGGACTGGTTGGACAAAGGGGAATTATAAATATTGTTTTATATGCCTAAAATTAGAAATGTCATTTTTTCACAGGTGAAGATCTCCATCTCCTGTTTCCTAGAATGGCATTTATATAAGACATCATCTTAAAATTCAGGTGACTTAGGAAATGCTTAAATTAAAATGTGTTAACAAATATGTTTCCAAAATTGGGAAATATAGCATTAGAATTTAATCATTCTTTTGCTACAATCAAAAGCAAAATTCTTATTTTCCCAGAAAGTTGGTCTAATTATAGTGACTGAAACATATTTTTTTCCTCTGTATTTTAATTTGGAAAATCAGTTGTGGACTTCAACTGTTTGAATTCCATAGTCACTTTTGTAAAGCATGATAGATGCTTGCTACTCAGAAAGAAATTAATTTAGTTAGCATCTTGTTGTGTCTCTCTCTTCTGTTTGAGATGTTGCCATCCAAGTATTATTATCTGGGATATGCATTTAAGCATCATTGGAAATCTATTGCCTAAGACATTAAGGAGGTAGGTAGAACAAAGGTTGTTTATTTAATTGAAACTAATAACAGTAAAATTGACTATTCATATGAATCAGAGGTACATAACCATAGAATCATAAAATCATAGAAGTAGGGTCGGAAGGGACCTTGTAGATCTTCAAGTCCGACCCCCTGCCTGGGCAGGAGGGAAACTGGGCTCAAGTGACTCCAGCCAGGTAGGCATTGAGCTGCTGCTTAAAGACCCCCAGGGTAGGAGCCAGCACCACTTCCCTTGGAAGTTGGTTCCAGATCCTAGCCACCCTAACCGTGAAGTATCTCCTACGGATGTCTAATCTAAACTTACTCTCCAACAACTTGTGGCCGTTATTCCTCGTTATCCTGGGGGGCACTAGGGGAAACAAGGTCTCCCTCAAACCCTTCTGGTCCCCCCTAGTGAGTTTATAGATGGTCACAAGGTCCCCCCTCAGCCTTCTCTTGTGAAGGCTGAACAGGTTCAAGTCCCGTAGCCTCTCATTGTAGGGTCTGCCCTGCTGTCCCCGGATCATGCGGGTGGCCCTCCTCTGGACCCTCTCAATGTTGTCCACATCCCTCTTGAAGTGGGGTGCCCAGAACTGGACACAGTACTCCAGCCGTGGCCTGACCAGTGTCGCGTAGAGGGGGAGGATCACCTCCTTGG
>NW_005841860.1:3778131-3789135 GCF_000455745.1 Alligator sinensis | reverse complement strand
CCCCCCCCCCTTCTACCAGGTGTATGCTGCCTTTTTGGCAACCAGGCATTCCCAGACTTCCTTGGTAAGCCAGGGAGGCTTTTGGGCACTCTTGCCCCCCTTGCTTCTTGTTGGGATCGTCCCCCTTGGGCCCTGATTATTGTTTCCTTTAGGAACGACCACTCATCTTGGGCACTGAGTTCCCCTGCCCTTGAGAACCCCAGCACCTGTCCCACCAATCTCCTCAACTCGTTGAAGTCGGCCCTCTTGAAGTCTAGGGCTACCGCCTTGCTGCAGGCCCTTGACACCCTGCGCTGGATGATGAATTCCAGCAAGCGATGATCACTGTCACCCAGGTGGTCAAGGACCTGGAGCCCCCTTACCAGATCATCGCCTGTGGCCAGGACCAGGTCCAACAGGGCATTTCCTCTGGTGGGACTGTGCACCTCCTGGGTTAAGTGGAGGTCCTGTATCTCGGCCAGGGCCCTCCTGGAATGGTCCGACCTGGTTGACTGCTCCTCCCAGCAGATGTCCGGGTAATTTAGATCACCCATGACAACTACATCCCTTGCCTTAAGTGCCTCTGCAAGCTGGCCAGAAAATTCCTGGGAATAATGAAAAAAATAAAAGATATATTAATTCTCTATTTTGGAAGTCAGCAGAGACTCAGGGCAGACAATCATTACAATAATGGGTTTTTTTTAAGAAATATTTTGAGCCACATAGTAGAAATTAAGTTTATTCACAGGTATCAGTCAAAGGAATTTGATTTTTTTTTTTAAAAACCTCACTGAAAAACCAAATATTTCAGTGTCTTTTAACCTGAAAAATATGTAGGAACAAGACTTCCTGCTGCAAAATATTCTGTATCTCAGAATTGGTACTGTTAGGGCATTAATTCTGGTCGACCACAAATCTAAGGCAGATTGGATATTTCTTGGCCTAAACATTTCTTACCGTTGTTGCTCAGCGTTGCTTCGCTACAGTATCTTCCAACTCCCTCCTGCCACATCTTTAATTTTCTTTGATGTTATTAGTCAGGAGGTGTTTCTTGTGTCTTACCACAGTTTTTCATCAGCAAGTTCCACTGGGATTTCTTTCATGGCTCCAACCTCCCTCACCTGTCCTAGTGCCCCCCAGATGTTCCACCTCCAATTGAAATTATAGACTTCCTTAAGTGAGATAACTTTCTTTTTTTTTTTCCCCTAGGCTTTATTTGTCTCAATAACTGAGAAGAAAGCAGACCACTCACTTCCATCTGCATCAGGTAAGTCTTGCATATAGTTGTGGTAGGACCTGATGTGTCCTGATCTCAAGGAGCCCTGCCCAAAATTGTAAATTAAATAGTTAAAAAAACTCAAAACCCATAAGAGCATTTTCTGGGGTTTTTAATCCCGGGTTTTATTCCCCTCTTTCAGTCGCTCAACCTGTGACTTTTCTGACAGTTCATACCACCCTTTTTCTGGGCCCCATTCGCTGTCTGCAGCTGTAAGAAATACTGTCCCTTTAAGAGTTTTGGGTGGTGCTGTAATCACTCTGACATCCTCACTCTACAGATCCACTGATAGTCCCACTGAATTCATTTACCATTTAACTAAAAAGAAAGGAAGGGAAAAAACCCAGCTTCTGCTGGAACCTGCTAGTGGCAGTCACTTCTCTCAATGAGTGCCTATCTTGGGCGGAGCTCTCCCACCGCTTGCACTGCTCTCCTGGTGGCATCCCTTCAGCTGCAGTCTTGCATCTCAGTAGAGCATGGCTGAGCAATCTTCCCGACTCAGAGCTGGTTCTTGGGGATCTGCCCCCTCTTGCCCACTGTCCTGGGCTTCCCTTTCTATCTCCCTCTGCCCTGTCTCTTCTAGCGCACCACCCCTCCTTTCCTGGGGCTGCTCTATTCTCATGGAGCAGCTGCTTTAGAAGTGTTGCTCCCACAGCAAGTTTCTTTCTTCCTTGGCAGGCTCGTTTTTCCCTGTGGGGAGATTTTCATGATCTCCTGCCTGTTCCTCTCCACACACATATACAATATCAAGTATTGTTTCTCACTACTTCCTTTAGCTAACATTATACAGAAACCTTCAGGGCTAAAGAGGATATATTGCAAATCAGAAACCCACTCTAAAGGAGCTGTAACCAATTTTACACTTGGTAAGTCAGTTGTCAGTCACACATGTTATCGTTGCACATTATAGTGTAGTCCCCTGCAAGTATACCTGAGCTAGGATTGGATATCAGAAGCAATATTATGATGGTGCTCCCTGGGTGCATCTACATATGTGTTAATTCAAAGCAATAAACTCTGGAGCAATTTGAGATGGAGTAAACTCTTTCTGGATGAAGCATCTACATGTGTGCCTGGGACAGCAGCAGTTTGAGCCAGAGTGGCGTAGTTTATGCCAGAGCGGGGGCACTGGGAGGTCATCCCTGGGCTCCGAGTGGTGGCATCGGGTAGCATCAGGGCTGGTTGGGGCTTGAGGGTGCTGAAAGTGTGGAGACATGTGGCTAGATGACAGGCAGAAGTCTGGCCCCTGCTGACTGGCCTGACCAGGCAAAACTTATACCCCACAGTCAGTGTCTACACATGGGTTTAATCTTGGTTAATTACCCTGCTGTAAGATAGTACTGTCCCAGACAGCACTATTTTACAGTGGTGTTCATTACTTTAATGTGACCTAATAGTGTAATGCAGGGATTTTCAAACTTTTAAAATAAGTGTACCCCCAGTGGCCCCATTTTCAGTGAGTGTATCCCTGAGGCAAGGAGGGTGGTGGGTAGCCAGTTGCAAAGTCGGGGGAAGGGTGGCAAGTTGTGGCTGCGCAGCATATGTGTGGCCCTGCTTTCACCCCACCCCAGTCCTGGTCCTGTGCAGCAGCAGCATGGCATGGCAGCAATCCATCCCTGCCCACCCCCCTGACCCCCTGGGACCTTTCATAATACCCCCAGGGGTACACATACCTCCAGTTGACAAACCCTGGTATAACGCATATAGGAGGTGATGCTTTACTCCAGCTAATTAGTCTACTCCGCAGTTCAGCATCTGTGTAGATGCAGCCTCCCTATACTGATTAGACCTGCTGAGAAGCAGGATAAATTAGTCCAAGCAGTCATGCTAACATGGCAAATACTGCTTTTGCTACTCAATCAAGGTTGGTATTGCTGCACATTGTACCTTGGTGGTACACCCAGTCAGCAAATGTTACAACTACACCATCTTGCTCTTGCACATTTAATAGGAAAAGTACGCAACAGGCATATATATTTTTAAGTTGGCCACCTTATCAGCAGGTATCAGACTGGTAAGTGCCAAATGGCAACATATGCTTCATTACTCTGATCAGCAGGGATCCTGGTTTTCCCTGATAAAAAAATTGCAAATTATCTGATTAAAACCCCCCAAATCCATGATTAAAATGAAAAGCCCCTCACTCCCCACAGTCCTCTCAGCCCTGTAGGTACCCCTCACCCCCCACCCATAGACCCCTGCCACCCAGCCCTGCCAGAGTGGGGAGCCCAGCTGCCAGGGCTATAGGCCAGGGGCCAGGATCTAGAGCCTCCTGACCATGGCAGAAGGTGGTGGCTGCTGTAGTGGAGCAGAGCCTGCCTCCCCACATGTTCCCTCCCTCCACTGCCTGCTGCCTTCCTGCTGCAGGCTCAAGTGGGGAGGGAAGCTCTCTGCTCCTGCATGAATTCCTGAGGGGCCAGGGGTGACCCATGCCTGCCACATCTATGCATGGGGTGAGGGCGGGCATGGGCTGCCCACTGTGGGCTCAAGATCCCCACCCTGCTGCCCTCTCCCAGGGCTTCCACAGTCTTTTGGGTGTGACCCAGCACTGCAGGACACAGCAGGGTCACATGGGGAAACCCCTTGCTACTGTGAGCTCATCACTGCCCTGGTGATGCATCCCCTGCATACACGGCAGCATCGGGGCAGCAGCATCGGGTTGTGTGCCTCACTGCTGCCGTGTGTGCAAGGAATGCATCACCAGGGTAGCACAGAGATCGCAGAAGCCCTGCTGTGTGGCCCTGCTGTTCCTTGCAGCACCAGGTCACACCCTCTGGGCTGAAGAGGCTCTAGGGGAAGGCAGCAGGACAGGGCGCCTGAGCCCACAGTGGACAGCCCATGACCACCCCTGTCCCTGCCCCACATATGGATCTGGGGCCTGGGAGTATGTGCCTCAGTGCAGAGCAGGCCCTTCCCCTCTGCCCCCTGGATGAGCCACCCCCAGCCCCAAATACTCCCTAGCTGGGCAGCAGCCCCAGCCCTGACAAACTCCCTCCCTCCCTCACTATGGGGACCTCAATCCTGCCCCTGCTTACTGTCGGGACCGAGGGTGGTCTAAGGCTATGGGCAGTAGCCCAGACCGTCAGGTGGGGTTTTTCCACAACGGAGTAGAGTTAGGCACGGAAGTGTATTGGTTGTACAAAGAAAGCTTTACTTACACTGCCGATGGTCACAGTGCAGGATGGAAACTTGCTTGAGTCGCAGTTGCACACAAACAAACACAAGTGAGATCTCTTCCGAACCGCACCGAACCGAGATGAGTCGTCGATGGATGACTCCACGAGCGCTTTACACGGGGGTACGTCAAATTTTCCACTATGACGGGGAGTGGCTAAGAGCTGATCAGGCCTTTATGTCCTCCTCCAAGACACGCAGAGTTTGCTAGGCTCCACAGTGCGCTCAGAGTTCCCCAGGAGATAGTTGTGGAGTCCTCCAACTTGGACAGAAAGTGCTCTAACCTTTTATACGACTAGCGAGCCAATTGGTAGCCGCCACGTAGGAATAATTTAGAATTGACCAATAGTGGGACACTAATTTGCATGTGTGTGGCAGGAACTCTTTTGCACCGGGGATTTCTCTCTGCAGCTGAGAAATCCACCGTGCAAAGAAAGCTCCATGTGGCGGGAAAATTCCAATGTGCTGAGGCACTAAAAATCATTGGGTTATGACACTTACCTGTGGGAGCTTCTCTCCAGGCTACCTGGCAGCCATGTGCATATATACATGCACATGACTCCCCCTGCCTGACCACCTTCCTCCCTCTCCTTCCAGTCCTATTCAGGCTGGAACTCTGCCAGCCTGCCGAGAGCTCTTTGTAAAACTGCAAAATCCACAGGTTTCTCTGGTAAAATAAGAAATCTGCATGTTCTTCTGTTAAAGGGTAAAATCTGTGGCTTTCTCTATTTTTCTGTGGGAAATGGAAAACCCAGATCCCTGCTGATCAGCATGGGGAAAAAAAAATAAAGCTGCTGTTAAGAGCCAGTCAGATGAAAGGGGTGTTTTATGACTGAGGCACCATTCCTAGGCACCAATCCTGGAGGAGGAAGGGTGCAAAAAATAGCTAGCCTGGCCAACACTACACTACTAACAGTGCAGACGGTAATACTGTGCTGTGGGCTGCTGTCACCCAGGGCACTCAGGCATCCAGTTACACCTCTGTCAAGGGCTTAGCTATGTTTGACAGTTTAACAAGTTTCAAAGCTTTGTACAACTTCTCTCTCCACATTATCAGTCACCCTCATTCTGTGGCAAGAGGTATAGAACTCCAGCTTCTGTCCAGAGTTCCAGCCTTCTTCACTTGTTAAGTGCTTCCTCTTATGCTGTCCCTCATGTTGGGAGGCCCTCCCATAGACATCTGCAAAGTTACTTCATTTTCCTCCTTCATATCTTTTTTTCTGTGTTAGCTACAGGAAGGGTAAAAATGGTTAGGTCTTTGTGATGCTGAGAACATTTTCTGTCATGTTGATAAATATTGTTTCATCTATCTGCTCCCCATCTGTCTATACCCATTTATTGTCTATACTGTAACTCCTTATTGTAAGCTCTCTAATATAGACACCACTTTGTTCTGTTTCTGCATTGACAGGCATAATCAGAACTGGTCCATGTCTAAGGACCTATGTGCCATGGTAATAAAAAATAATTACCAATAATAGAATAGAGGGGAAATAAAGGGGGTGCTAGCCTTTCTCAGGAACATTTTTACATTTTTGCTTTGTTAGGTCAATTCATGCTACTGTGACGAGGAAAATCTCAAATATACATAACCCAAAATGAAGAAATCTTGATCTCTTAAAATAGCTTATTGTTTGCATGGTAAATATCAACCCTAGGAAGATGATGAGGTTCACAGCACAGTCAAACAAGGAGAATAAGCTGAAATACGTGACAGACAGGTAAAGACTTACTGCCTTCCACCTCTATTCCATTGTTGTAAGTATAGAGTTGCACATATGTACCTGAGATTATAAACTATATAACTGTGTTATTACTACATACTGCTACTATTGAAGTATGCATCTGTCATTTTATTATTCACTCTCTCTTTTCATTCCTTTTTATTCGGTTATCTATCCTGGTTTATTTTTTTCTCTTTCATTGTTTCAGTTTGCTTCTTCCTTCCTCCAAATCCCTTGTCCTTCTGTCTTTCTTTGTCTGTTCCCGTTAATACTAGTTTCCTCTTCATCTCCCATCCCCAATCATTTTTTTGTTAGTTCTTTTCCCCATTTCTAAATTCACTAATTTACCTCATAAACACACTCCTTTAGCACCAAAATCCTACTTGCTGCCTCTTCTAAACCTCTGCCATCATATCAACCCCAAATCCAGTGTTAATTGTTTGTCATTTACTGCTCAATAAGTTGTTCTTCCTTTTAGGTGAACAAAAATATTTTTTCTCACTCAGCAAAGTTCAAAGGAAGGAATACTTTAAGCAGCAGAACAATACATAAACCTGCAGCTATCATAAGCTGGTGTTATGGCCTTTTTATATTAAAAAAAACTTGCTACTTATGGTGCTGCATGATCCAGTTATTTTGGGTTCATTGTTACACTCATCTTTCAGCTTCCAAGACATTCACTTCCTGTCTCATCAGTGATTTATTACATTGTAAATGTGCTTGGTTCTTTCTGAGTAATAAGTTCTCACAGTTGGTTACGTGGGTTGTTTTTCTTTTATTCGTAGCAGGAGGGGAGGGAAGCAGGGTTAGGAGAAAGCATCAGGAAGAAAATCTTTTCAGGTTTGGTGTCTGGTTTGGGCATATGAGATGAAAGGATCATCAGTCTTGTTCAGTTGGTGAACTGTATCCTCTACCTCATGAGCTTCTCTCATCTACTCACCATTGTTTTGACCTGCTGTAAGTAGGGAGACAGTCTTTTCAAGTCTTAAGTAGTGTTCTTCTGTAGGATGTTGAAACATGTTTAAAGGATAATTAAGCAAAAAATCTCTACTGGCTGCCTACAGTCACCTTCTCATCTGTTTTTCTTGTTCTTGTAGCTTATGCCATAATCTGTCTATAAGGGTCAGGAATAGCAGTTATCAGGGGTGCTAGTTTTCCTTTTTCCTTGATTCAATTGCTTCCATACCCAGCTCTAGCAGGCAGGGGAGGCCAGAATGCTGAGTGGGTAAAGGAGAGTCTATTAACTGGGGAAGGAGCAGGCTAGCAGAGCAACTCATGCAGGTGATTTACTGGTGAACACCTAGGCTCAAGTCCACTGAAGACCTGTTGCCTAAAGACGTGTGTGAAATATCAAAAGCTGAAATGAGCTCAAGTTTACAGAGAAAGCAGCTAAGGTAGATTTGATTCTTGAATCAGTATTACTCTGTTAACATGCATAACTTCAGTTTTAAATAGAAGAGAAGGCAAGAATATAAAAACAATAATGTCAAGTGATTACCAAGATATGGGCAGTCAACCTGAGACTTGACCCTAAAGATTCATGAGCCAGGAAATCAGGAGCATGCAAGATCAGGAAGACAAGGATCTCAACCAAGTAACAAAAGTCAGGGAATCAGGGCCAACCATAGGGAGGGGTGAATCAGGGTGACCATCCCAGGCCCCATGCTTTGGGGGGCCCCGCAGAGCTGGGCAGGCCAGCTGTGGCAATTCTGAGCTGCTGCCAGCTTCATGACCGGCCACTCAGCATGGCCCCCCCCTCTGAATCCACTGCCAGCTTCCTCACATCCAGGGGGAAGGACCCCACATAGGCTGATTTGCCCTGGGCTCCAAGCCCCGCACCCTGCTTGGGTCATCTCTGCAGGGAATTTAGAGCAGACAAGATCAGGAACCAGTAGCAGAGGTGCAGTTTCAAGCCCCAAACCAGAGGTCAGGAGCTGACAAGTCAGGAGCAGGGACTAGATTCAGAAATAAGGCATCAGCAGGCATGCCTACATGTGCACTTTAATGCTCAGTAGCCTATTTTACTGCACATTAAAGTGTCACAAAAAACTGTGCAATTACACAAACGCACAGTAAAACAGGCTACTGCATGTTAAGCCTAACTTAAAAACCATGCACATTCATTACTGTGCATTAAGGCAGCCTAATGCAAATGTCCTTAGTTACTCACATTGGAGGTACTAAATATAATCCACATTAGTAAAAGTGCTTTCATGCATATGTAGATGAACTCAGCAGGTAGAAACAAGGAAGCCAGAAGCCAGAATCCCAAGGCTATGCAGAGAAACATCTGGCCTGTTAAACAGCCTGCCAGGCACGCAAAGGGCTCATGGTTATAAGCAGGGAGCCATTTCCTTGCAGGTAACTTGAACCAGTTGAAAATAAACAAACCACTGGCAGCCAGGCTCATTCTAGTAACTGTACAGGCCAGGAGCAATCCAGGCCCTTTTCCGTGCTGCATGCGGGCTGTGGCCAGCAGCCCGGGCATGCCGGATCGGAGAGGGCAGGCGACAAGCTGGAATTAGGCACAGATGCTTAACAGTAGATTTAAAGATTGTTTACTTACACCAGAGATGGTAGTGGTGTAGGCTGAAAAACTTGCTTGAGTTGCGGTTACAGACACAGACAACACAAACAGTCACATGGAGTTTGCTAGGCTCCACGGAACAGAGCTCCGGATGCTCTGGGTGAGCGCGCCACCAAAATCGGACTCGTAGATACGTCTTATAAATTCTTTCTGCTCGAAGACGGGAAGAGGTGGGCGGTGGATCAGGTCGCCAAGCTCCTCTGAATCTCACACAGGGTCTCTATTACCCTGCCGTGTATCCAGAATCCCCACGAGATGGATGCAGAGTCCTCTTCGGCTTGGGCAGAAACTGCTCAAGCCTCTTATACGGCTAACAGGCCAATCGTTAGCCACCACGTGGGAATAATTTAAAACTAGCCAATAGCGGGGAACAAATTTGCATGCGGGTGGCAGGAACTCTTTTGCATTTCTCTTGCAACTTGAGCAATGCACCCTGCAAAAGAAGTTGCAAAGAGGCGGGAAACTCGTCCTTGCACCGGGGTTTTCCTCTGCAATAGGAAACTCTCTCGTGCAATGAAGCTGTAACCTGGTGGGGATAATTCTGGTGCCGAAGCACACACAAAATCATGCCTTTGGGTCATGACAGTAACCAGTAGGGTTGTGTGACTTTTCAGATCCTGCTTTGGATCCAGAGCCACTTCGGCTACTTTGGCATCCAAAGCAGCACATCCAGATCAAAGCAGGGTCCCAGCAATGGTATCTGGAGTGGGTTGGGGGTATCTGAAGAACTTTGGATCCATTTTGGATGCTTCAGACCTGCTTTGGCCATTTTGAGGCACAATTAGAAGAGGGAGTGGGGGAGGGACGGAGGGGGAACCGGGGTGGGGAGGGGAAGACTGATATCTGTAGCTAGCCAGTGAGAAGGATTTCTCCCTGGCTACCTTTCCAATAATAGTGTCTGTGGGGTGGGACTAGAAACAGCATAAAAGCCTCTGTTTCCAGCCTTTCTGTGCCTTTTGCATCTTATTCCCTGTCAACAACTGTGTGAGAGAGGAACGCTCAGACTGAGACTTGCCTGCTCCTTTTTCTTGTTATGAAGGAGTGGCTAGGGTTTAGTTTAGCTTAGCTAAGATTAGCTTAGCTTAGCTATTCTATTCAATTATTATTAGTATTACAATTCAATTTATTTCTTTGAATTTATATTTTCTGTTTTTTTTTTTTGAAACTTTGAAAAAAGAAAGGTGTGTTTTCCCAGCCAGTGTTATCTATCACTGTGCAGGGAGGCACAGATTGCTTCCATGCATGCACGCATGCACACACGCACACACACGCACACACACACAGATCCACAATATAGAAAAAAAATAACAGCACAAGAAGACACACAGAGATTTACAGGAGAAGATGACACACAGATAATATATTGAGAGCACAAGAAGACACACACATATTTACAGAAGAAGACACACAGATAATATATTGAGAGCACAAGACGATACACAGATATTTACAGAAGAAGTCACACAGATAATATATTCACAGCAGAATAACACACAGATATTCACAGTAGAACAAGACAGACAGATATAGAAAAGGATTCACACACACACACACACACACACACACACACACACCCCTTTTGAGCACAGGAAAGATCAATATGAAGCATGCTGGAAAGGCAGGTGCCAGGTCTTCTGGCAGGGGAGGGAGAGGGGGTAGGGGGAGAGCTAGACCTAAGCCCCCGCCGTCCCAAACACAGATGCATTCTATTTCCGAGCAACCATAATAGAAGTGCTGACAGTGGAAGCCAGGCAGTGGGAGCAGTGTCTGCACCTGGCGTCCCTGTACCTGCACCACCTCCGCTCAGGCCAGAAGCTGGAACCAGCAGTGGAATCACTGTCTCCTCCACCCCAATTTCATCTCTCAGCATCAGCCTCCCACTGCCAGAGGAGAAGCTGGAGCTGTAACCAAGGATACTGAGTGCACTGGCTCAAGCAATTCTGGGGACTGAGGGGGAATCAGAGTTTGTGCTCCACACCCCTCAAGTTTCCCCTAGACCCAGGTCTCTTCCAGAAAGCAGCCTCTCAAGGCTGAGGTTGTGGAGGCAAGTGGTACAGCTGAGGCAGCTCCTCCTGCTGTTCAGCCTCAGCCTGTTGAGAAGGGGGAAAAGGCAGTGGTACAGCTGAGGCAGCTCCTCCTGCTGTTCAGCCGCAGCCTGTTGAGAAGGGGGAAAAGGCAGGATTAATAGATTCATAGATTGTAGAGTTGGAAGGGACCATAATGGATCATCGTGTCTGACCCCCTGCCACTGGCAGGAAAGAGGG
>NW_005841860.1:3776084-3776925 GCF_000455745.1 Alligator sinensis | reverse complement strand
GCTCAGCTATGACACTGGCCAATTCTTTCAGCAGCCGTGGATGGAGTTCATCCGAGCCTGCTGACTTGTACCCATCCAGCTCCTCCAGGAGCTCCTTAACTATTTCAGAACTAACCGTAGGTGGACTAGTGCCACGTGGACATCCATCAATGATCGAGGTGGGAGAATTGGCTTGGTTGGTACTCAGAAATACTGACGCAAATAACTCGTTGAAGAGCTCTGTTTTTTTCCCAGCGTCAACCACCAACTGTCCTGATTTGTTCTGTAGGGGCCCTATGTTGCTCTGAGCTTTCCTTTTTCCCACTATATACCTGAAGAAGGACTTTTTATTGTCCTTGATTGTTGAAGCCAGCCTGAGCTCAAAACCTGCCTTGGCCTGTCTAACTAATTCCTGCAATAGCGCACCAGGGAGATATATTCCTCCTTGGTGGCTGCTCCCTGCTTCCATTGCCTATACGTCTCTTTCTTTGCCCCCAGACTCTCCTGGAGTTACCTGTTCAGCCAAGGGGGCTTTTTTGCTCCCTTACCTCCCTTCCTTCATAATGATATAGACTCCTTTTGAGCCCCAAAGATCACTCCCTTGAGATACCTCCAACCCTCATGGACCCCCATTTGCTCTATGTTCTTGAGTTGTATCCCCTCACTAACTAGCCTTCTAAGCTTGCTAAAGTTGGCCCTTCTGAAGTCCAACACCTTAGCTCCACTAGTTACTTTACCCACCCTTTGCTGGATAGTGAACTCGAGCAAGTGATGGTCACTATCTCCCAGGTTACCGTGAACTCACATGTTCCCCACGAGATTATCCCCTGTTGCTAAGACCAGGTCCAGCAAGGCGCTACCC
>NW_005841860.1:3769684-3776049 GCF_000455745.1 Alligator sinensis | reverse complement strand
TAAGACCCTCCATGAGTGGCTTGTTTTGGCTGTCTGCTCCTCCCAGCAGATATCTGGGTAGTTTAGATCTCCCATGACCACCGCTTCCCTCACCTGTGTGGCGTCTGCTAGCTGCCCGAAGAATACATTGTCTAGCTCTTGATCCTGTTGAGAAGGCCTGTAGTAGACCCCCACAACCAAGTCCTTTTCCCCTGGCCCCCCCTGGATCCTGACCCACAATGCCTCGGTGTTCCCGTCCTCCACCCCCGCCTTGATGGTGGAAGATGTATATCGTATTTTCACACATATAGCCCACACACGGGTATAAGCCGCACCCACGTATAACCCATGGAAAATTGTATTTTTTTTAATTAGTCCATTTATATGCTGCACCCATGTATTCCTTGCGGCGGCATATACATGGGGAAGTGGTGGAGCCTGGCTTGCCCTACCCCCCGTGGTGGTGGCGGTGCAGCCCAGCCTGCCCTGGCCCCGGCCCCGGCCCTGGCCCTGGCCCATGTGGCAACGGTGTCACAGCCTGGCCTACCCAGGCCCAGCAGGGAGGCGGTGCAGCCTGCCCCGGCCCCTGCGGCAGCAGCAGAGCAGCCCGGCCTGCCCAGGCCTAGCGGGGAGGCGGCGCAGCCCACCCCAGCCCTGGCCCCTACAGAAAAAAGTTCGTTGATAGCCCGCTCCCATCCATTTTTTTTTGTAAAATCACGTATACCCTGCGGGATATAGGCACGAAAATATGGTATTGCTCCTTTACATAGAGTGCTACCCCCTCACCTTTTTTCCTCACTCTGTCACACCTATACAACCTATACCTTTCAATGCCTACCGCCCAGTTGTATGTAGAATCCCACCATGTTTCGGTTAGTCCGACTAGGTCATACTGGGTGCTAGCAAGCAAAAGTGTGAGCTCCTCTTGCTTGTTCCCCATACTCCTGGCATTTGTATAAAGACATTTTAGTCCCCCAAAGGGGGCTTTTGGTTCCCCTGTGCCTTGATGGTTCCCTTTATTACTTACCAGTTGTGGTCTGGTGCCTTGTTTATGGCTTACCGACCCCTTAATACTTGCCTGGTGTGATCTGGCGTCTTGTTTGTGGTTTACCGACCCTGGGCTCTCTTTGACCACCAGTTCCCCGACCCCCGTCAAGCCTATTTTAAAGCTCTTCTGAGGAGGTCAGCCAACCTGTGGGCAAACAGATACTTACCTATGGGAGAGATAAAGATCGTCATCTCCCAGGAAGCCTCCTCCCTGTAAGTGCTGGTCATGGCTGTAGAATCCAAAGCTCTCCTGAAGACACCAACTCTGGAGCCACCGGTTGATTTCCTTGATGCAGGCTCCCTGGCATCTCTGGCTGCTGCCAACTGGAAGGATGGAATAAAATACAACCTGTGCTCCAGTCTTCTTGAGGCTGACTCCCAGTACATGGAAGTCCTTCATGATGTGGTCAGGGCTCTTCCTAGCTGCATCGTTGGTTCCCACATGGAAGAGGACAATGGGATAGTAGTCAGAGGGCTTGATGAGAGCAGGAATCACCTCAGTGATGTCCCTGATCTTAGCGCCAGGCATGCAAGAGACTTCTCTCACCATAGGATCCGGTCAACAGATAGGCCCCTCTGTACCTCTCAGGATCGGGTCACCCACCACAATCACTCGGCGCTTCTTCTTCTGTCTGGGCAGTGATCCCCCAGCCTACCCAGTAGGGGCTACAGGGATCACCTCCTCTGCAGGAGAATGCTCCTCTTCTGTCTCTTCCATGGATCCTCACCCTCAACCCAGGAGCGTGGGAGTAGTGTAGTGTGGGATCATTATGAAGTGGCAGATGATCCCAGGTTTGCCATCTGCCAACACTGTCGAAGGCACATGAGCCATGGCAAGGATGTGAAATACTTTTCCACCATGGCCATCCTTCCGCATCTGAAGAGGCACCACTCATTTGCCCTTCTTCTTGCTGCCCAGCCTGGCACCAGTATGAGTGTGCCAAAAGGGAAGTCCCCCGCTCACTCCAAAGCCTCCTTCCCCAAAAAGTAGAGGCAGGCCACCCTGGACCAGTGGGGGGAAAGGTGGACAGAAAGGGGAGGTGCGTTCCCAAGGCACAAGAGATCACCCAGAGCATCAGGGAGATGCTTGCTCTGGATAGCCAGCTCTTATCCCTGGTTGAGAGGCCAGGGTTTAGGTGGTTCATAGCACTTATGGCCTTACTTTACAAAGTGGCCTCATGCACCACCTTTAGCAGGATGGTGGTGCCCTCCCTGTATCAGGCATGCAGGGACTACTTGAGGGAGGAGCTGCACAAGGCAGGGCCACAGGTAGCCTTGCACTTCACCACTGACATCTGGACCAGCCAGGGTGGTGATCACACCTACCTCTCCCTCATGGGGCACTGGTGTGCTCAGTCAGGCCATCGGTGGGCTCTACTGCAAGCTGAGGTGCTGGATGAGTCCCACACGGCAAGGGAGATCATGGGGGCCATGAACTGCGTGTTGCAGGGGTGGTCCCACAGGTTCATAGTCACCAACAACAGGGTCAATATGGTGAAGGCTGTCCATGATGCCAAATTTCTTGACATCTGCTGTGTGGGACACAGGCTGCACCTCATAGTGAGGGATGCCTTGGAAGGGGACAGGGCTGCCAGTGATGGTGCCGCCACCAGTACTGCTACAAGACAGCTGATTTTGAAATGCAGGAAGGTGGTGTGCTACTTGCACTGCAGCCTCAAGTGGGGCGAGATGCTGCAGAAGAAACAGGCAGAGCTGAGTATCCCACAGCACAGAATCATACAGGATGTGGAGACTTGGGGGAATTCCACATACCTGATTCTCGAAAGGTTGGTGGAGAAACAGAAGACCATCCATGAGATGGCCTTGCTTGGGGAGATTGGGATCAGCGCCCCCCTGAACAGAGCTGAGTGGGGTACCATCCACCAGATCTTGCTGGTCCTCAAGCCCTTCCTCAAGGCCACCGAGATCCTTAGCGTTGGTGATGCCCTCCTCAGCCAGGTGATCCCTCTAGTGAGGGAACTGGAGATCCAAATGGAGAAGTTTTAGGGGATCAATGTTCCTGGCTGGGGCAGGCCGTTGTCCCCAGACATGCAGGCACTGGCGAGGCAGCTGAAGGAGTGCATCAGGAGATGGCTGGATTCCTTGTGGTCCAGTACGGTCCACATGATGGCAGGCTTGTGCAACCTGAGGGTGAAGGGGAGCATTTGTACTGGCAGCCCCAAAACCCTTGATCACTGGTGCTGGTGCTGGTGAACAAAGTCAGGAAGGCTGAAGTGCAGAGGTGAGGAGATGTGGAAGAGGGGGATCCACTTTCCCATGCCAGTACTCCCAGCACCAGCACCAGCCAGTCTCCTTCACACCAGTCACTGCCATTGTGTGCCAGGGGCATGGCTTCAATGCTAGGATCCAAACGCACCAGACCCTAGCCTCAGGCAGGTAGTGCCAAGGTTTCAGTGGCTACCTATCTCACTGAGGATGTGGAGCCACTGGACTGTGACCCCTTGGCCTACTGGGCAAACCGCAGGCAGATGTGGCAGGATCTGGCCATGGTTGCCCGGCAACACCTGTCCTGTCCACCAACCAGTGTTCCAAGTGAGAGGATGTTCAGCATTGCTGGGGATGTTTTCACACTCCACCACACCTGCTTGGATCCTATGTTGGTGGAGCAGCTCATATTCCTAAAGGTGAAACTCCCGCTGCTGGGGTTCCCCAAGCTCCACCTACAGATGGACTGAGTGCCACCCTCCTCACTCCATCTGCACCAATTTCCTTTTTTGAGGTTTTGAAAAGGCGAGTAATGCCCTGCTGTCAGATGGAAGGGGCGCTAACTGCATCACCAGCCAGCAGGGGAAGAACATGTCGCTGCTAAGCTCATTCCCCTGCCAGGATGAACTTGGAGGTATGGGATTGGGGCTATGGGGAAGGAGGAGGCCCCAGGTCCTAGGCATGACCACTAAAAGTGCACCCTGCCATAGTAAGGAGGTCCAGTAGGACTGCTGGTGGTGTGGCAGCTCTGTAAATGTGAGGAGAAATGATCCCATGGTGAAAGGTGGGTAGGAGGTGCCATAACCTCCAGCTAACTCACACATGCACAATGTTCTGGCTGGGGAATGCCCAGACCTGTCACGTCTTTGACAGACCTGACGCTTGCTGGTTGCAGTGCAGTTGTGAGGCTCCCAGTGAGCTCAGCTTAGCTGCCCAGGATGCCAGCTTTAACGTTGAAAACCCTTTTGTTAGGCTGAGGAAGTACCTGCAGGTGGTCCTGGAAGGAAGGAATAGTAAAGAAGCCAGAGGCTGGCCTGGCCCACAATGCAGGCAAGAAAGCCAGTCAGTGAAAATGGAAATGGAGGTGTCGCGGGGTGGGACAGGCAAGGGGGAAGTACTGGGGAAAGGGGGATGTAGCAACACAGGTAAAAGTGCAGAGGTGCCTGGGGTGTCAGATGTCTGGCAGGTCGCAGTGTGCCAGAACTCCACTGTCTATATTGAGTCCATGAGTTTGTGTACTTACTACCTAGGAGGCTGATGAAGTGTAGTTCATAGGCCCAACTCTGAAAAGTGGTTTGCATTGTAATTTGTTCCCTCTCAAGATCAGGCCCGAGAGACTGGACACAGAGTGTTTTTTTGGTGAGGAATGTGCCCCCAGAGGTAGTTGGGTTTTGTTGTCTTTGATAGATTCTGGTGTGCAACTTGTGGGGGTAATGGAGATAGTTGGCAGGTTTTGTGTTTTGAGTTGTAGGAAGTTGGCTTCAGTTCTGGTGATGAGGTTAGGTACTTGTTTGAATGTACAAATCACTTTTCAGAGCTGAGCCTATGAACTGCACTTCATCAGCCTCCTAGGTAGTAGGTACACAAACTCATGGACTCAATATAGACACTGACTGTGGAATTCTGGCACGCTGTGACCTGCCAGACATCTGACACCTCAGGCACCTCTGCACTTTCACCTGAGCTGCTACATCCCCTTTCCCCACCTACCCATCACATCAGCCTGTCCCTCACTCCCTGATGCCTCCATTTCCATTTTCACTGACTGCCTTTCTTGCCTGCATTGTGGGCCAGACCAGCATCTGGCTTCTTTACTATTCCTTCCATCCAGGACCAACTGCAGGTATTTCCTCAGCCTGACAAAGGGTTTTTCAACCCTAAAGCTTCCAAAGATACATTTTTAAGTACTCCTTTTATTTTCATAATACACATATAGACATAAAAACACAAGATAAGCCATCACACACCACGAGTAACTTCAGATGTCCAACACAACACAACACAACACAACACAACACAACATCTTTACTTTTTGCTGTCAATTCCTTTATAAAAAGAAAGGCTCTGTGACAGTTCCATTTGGGTACCTTTGATGCTGCTGCTGATGTTACTGGTGTTGAGCCAGCTAAGTTATTTTACCTGTTGTCACATAAAGCGGAGGACCAGGCATGAGGCTGTAGGGAGGCCTCAGTGGGGCACACTGCCGTGTTGTGCAGAGGCCCCAGCACCAGGAAGGGTGCACCTTAACACACACACACAGTCATCCACCCACATCATGAGTTTTGCCTGTCAGCAGCTTTCGATGCAGGGCCCCAAAAGGCAGACTCCCATAGTGAGACACACGCAGCTGGCAGGCTTCATGGCTTGGCAGGGCCCAGCACTCAGGTCTGCACTAGGACAGGGGTCTGGATAGTCCTGGGATTGCAGGGGAGGTGCATACACCCTCAGGAGGCCATAAATGCCTCTACACTAATGCTCGTAGTATGGGAAACAAGCAGGAGGAACTTGCCCTCCTGCTAGCTAACACAAAACCAAACATAGCAGGGCTCACTGAAACTTGGTGGGATCCAATGCATGACTGGGTGGTAAACATCAAGGGCTATAGGATCTATGCACCATCCAGTATATCCGTGCCGGGTGGCATGGACATGGAAAGGGATCTTGGAGTCCTAGTGGACTCCAAGATGAACATGAGTCGGCAGTGTGACGAAGCCATCAGAAAAGCCAATGGCACTTTATTGTGCATCAGCAGATGCATGACGAATAGATCCAAGGAGGTTATACTTCCCCTCTATCGGGCGCTGGTCAGACCGCAGTTGGAGTACTGCGTGCAATTCTGGGCGCTGCACTTCAAGAGGGATGCGGATAATCTGAAGAGAGTCCAGAGAAGGGCCACTCGTATGGTTAAGGGCTTGCAGACCAAGCCCTATGAGGAGAGACTAGAGAACCTGGACCTTTTCAGCCTCCACAAGAGAAGGTTGAGAGGCGACCTTGTGGCTGCCTATAAGTTCATCACGGGGGCACAGAAGGGAATTGGTGACGTTTTATTCACCAAGGCACCCCCGGGGGTTACAAGAAATAATGGCCACAAGCTAGCAGAGAGAAGATTTAGA
>NW_005841860.1:3752987-3769549 GCF_000455745.1 Alligator sinensis | reverse complement strand
GCTCTTTTCCCTGCCTATACAGGGGGTCAGACTCGATGATCTATTGAGGTCCCTTCCGACCCTAACATCTATGAATCTATAGGCTGTATAGGTGGGATAGAATGGGGAGGAAAGGTGGGGGTATGACACTCTTCGTCAAAAAGGAATACACATCCTCAGCAAACAGCACTGGGTCTGAGGTAGGGTAGACTGAGGTACTCTGGGTCAGATTACAATGGGGTCAGGGGGAAAGGGACCTAATGGTGGGGTCTACTACAGGCCACCTAACCAGGGGGAAGAGCTGAACTGGGAATTCTCAGGTCAGCTTGTGGAGGCAGTTAAGTCAAGGAACGTGGTCATCATGGGTGACCTAAACTATCTGTACATCTGCCAGGAAGAGCAGTCAGCCAGGTCTGACCACTCACGTAGGTTCCTAGCTGAGTTACAGGACCTCCATCTAACCCAGGAGGTGCACAGTCCCAACAGGGAAAATGCCTTGTTGGACTTGGTTCTGGCCACAGGTGACGACCTGGTGAGGGGACTGCAGATGCTCGACCACCTGGGCGATAGCAATCATCTCCTACTGGAATTCACCATCCAGTACGGAGTGTCAAAGGCCTTCAGCAAGGCAGCAGCCCTGGACTTCAGGAGGGTGGATTTCAATGAGGTAAGGAGACTAGTCAGGGAGGCACTGAGGTCCTAGGGGGGGAGGGGAGCTCCAAGAGGAATGGTCATTCCTTAAGGAGACAATCCTCCAAGCCCAAAGGGAGACAATCCCCACATGGATCAAAGGGGGCAAGAGTGCTCAAAAGCCCCCATGGCTCATCAAAAGCATCCAGGAATGTCTAAAAGCCAAAAAGGAGGTGTACACCCAATGGAAGGGAGGGGCCATCACCAAGGAGGATTATACCTCTATTGCTAGAGATTGTAGCGGAGCTGTTAGGAAGGGTAAGGCAGAGATGGAACTGGGACTAGCAACCTGGATCAAAGATAACAAGAAGTCCTTTTTTAAATACATAGTGGGTAAAGAGAAGGTACCAAGTAATGTGGGGTCTCTGCAGGACATGCCTGGTAATCTGATGGTAGCACCAGATGACAAAGCTAATCTCTTTAACAGATTATTTGCTTCCATTTTTCTAAGCAGGGACAGGGACATCCCCCACACTGGGATTCTGGACTGACCCATGGGAGGCACAGCCAGGCCCAGGGTCAGTGAGGACCTAGTCAGGGAACTTCTGGAGGGACTAGATATGTTCAAATCAGCAGGTCCAGATGATCTCCGCTCCAGAGTGCTGAGGGAATTGGCAGAGGTCATTGCGGGACCCCTGGCACAGCTTTAAGTGCTCGTGGTGCTCTGGTGAAGTGCCAGAGGACTGTAAAAGGGCCAATGTGGTCCCCATTTTCAAAAAAGGGAGGAAAGAGGACCAAGGGAACTAGTCTTACCTTGGTCCTGGGGAAACTCTTTGAGAAAATTATCCAGGAGCACATCTGCAAGGGACCAGTAGGGAAGATTATGCTGAGGGACAATCAACATGGGTTCATTAGAGGCATGTCCTGTCAAACCAATCTGGTTGCCTTCTACAACCAGGTCACAAAAGCCTTGGACACAGGTGTCACGGTAGACATAGTCTTTCTGGACTTTAGGAAGACCTTTGACACTGTATCTCACCCCATCCTCATTAAAAAATTAAGCAACTGCGGTGTTGAGGCCTACACAGTCAGATGGGTTCAAATTGCCTGAAGGGCCGCACCCAGAGAGTGGTGATGGATGGGTCATTTTTGACCTGGAGGGATGTGGGCAGTGGGGTTCCACAGGGCTCGGTCCTCGGGCCCGCACTGTTCAATATCTTCATTGGTGACTTGGACGAGGGAGTGAAAAGCACCTTGTTCAAGTTCACAGACGGCCCTAAGATGTGGGGAGAAGTGAGCAAGATTGCCTGAAGGGCCGCACCCAGAGAGTGGTGATGGATGGGTCATTTTTGACCTGGAGGGATGTGGGCAGTGGGGTTCCACAGGGCTCGGTCCTCGGGCCCGCACTGTTCAATATCTTCATTGGTGACTTGGACGAGGGAGTGAAAAGCACCTTGTTCAAGTTCACAGACGGCCCTAAGATGTGGGGAGAAGTGAGCAAGCTTGAAGAGAGGGACAGGCTACAACTAGGTCTGGACAGGTTACAGAGGTGGGCAGATGAGAATAGGATGTGTTTCAATACGGACAAGTGCAAGGTATTGCACCCGGGGAGTAAGAACCAGCAGCATACCTACAGGCTGGAGAACTCCCTTCTTGTCAGCACAGAGGCAGAAAAGGATCTTGGAGTCACTATTGATTCCAAGATGAACATGGGCGGCTGATGTGGGGACACGGTCAGGAAGGCTAACCTTCACCTTGATGTGCATCCATAGATGGATCACGAGCAGGTCCAAGGAGGTGATCCTCCCCCATCTCTGCAACATCGGTCAGGCCACAGTTAGAGTACTGCATCCATTTATGAGTGCCACAATTCAGGAGGGATGTGGATTGCATCACGAGGGTCCAGAGGAGGGCCACTCTCATGATCACAGGGCAGCAGGGTAGGCCCTATGAGGAGAGGCTATGGGACTTGAACCTGTTTAGCCTCCACAAAGGAAGGCTAAAAGGGGATCTGGTGGCTGCCTATAAACTTGCCAAGGGGGACCAGCAGGCAATGGGAGAGTCCCTGTTCCCCCCAGCACTACCAGGAGTAATAAGGAATAACGGCCATAAGTTGAGTCAGAGTAAATTCAGGCTAGATATTAGAAGGCACTGCTTCACAGTCAGGGTTGCTAGGAGCTGGAACCAAATTCCAAGGGAAGTCGTGCTCACCCCTACCCTGGGGGTCTTCAAAAGGAAGCTAGACAATCACCTAGCCAGGGTTGTTTGACCCCAGCATCCTTTCCTGCCCATGGCAGGGGGTCAGACTTAATGATCTGCTTCGGTCCCTTCTGAACCTACCAACTATGAAACTATGACACACACAGCTGGCAGGCTTCATGGCCTGGCAGGGCCCAGCACTCATGCCTGTACTAGATTTAACCCCCCTGTTCCCCAAGACAGACGCAGTCACTCAAGCATCCACCCACATGATGAGCTTTGCCTGTCAGCAGCTTGGGGTGCAGTTCCCCGCAAACCCCAGCACCGATCTTCTTGAAACTTGGGAGTCTTTGTGACCTCATGAGGGGCAAGCACCCCCTGCAGTTTTCAGCCCACTGTGCCTTAACACACACAGGGTCATTAGTGCCATGAATTTTGCCTTTCAGCAGACTGGGGTGAAGTTCCCCCCAAACCCCTACATGGATCTTCTTGAAATTTGTCAGTCTTTGTGGCTTCACCAGGGGCTACCACCCCTGCAGTTTTCACACACAGATGCGACAGGAGTTTTGTTTTCAAGAATTTGGGGTGCAGTTACCCCCAAACTCCTGCACCAATATTCTTGAAACCTAGCAGACTTTGTGCTCTCTGCAGAGGCTACCATCACTGCAAGTTGCACTCAAATCAGAGCTAAAATAACAAAGTTATAGACATTTCATTCATCCCCCATTATAACCTATAGCCAGATATCTGAGGCGGCTCTGAAGCTTCAGCTCTGCTTCGGCTGGATCTAAGCAGCAAACCAATCTGGAGCTCCAGATTGGATCACAGCCATCTGAAGTGGCTGGATCCAAAGCTGGATCGGATCACTGCCCACTCGTACAGGCCTAGTAACCAGGGCAAGCTAGGGGCTAATAAGTCTGACTGCTGCCTTGACTCTTGACACATAAAAAGTCATACCAGCCCAGGTTATTGGTCAGACTAATTTTCAACTTTTCGCAATATCCTGTATCTAACAGTGGAAAGTAGTGGGTGCTTTCAAGGGAGATTATATGAACCAGACATGTCTAGAGTTATCTATCTGCTGTCATGCCCTCTGTTGTATTTTAGTTTCTAATAAGACTAGATAAGAGGCAAAGTAATTTTTTTTCAAGTTAATGCTGGTTTAAACTATTATAGAGTTATGATGGTAGATCTAATATGCTCTTTTGGAGATGTGTGTGTGTTTATTCTACAACAGACTCTTTGGCCTTGATCCTAAAAAGTGCTGTTCAACTCATAGTAATGCTGAATTTCTTCTAATGCTATTTGTGTTTATTTTTAGGAGTCATGTTCACTTAGTACATGTCAGGACTCAATGCTGATATAGTATGACTTGGTTTTCATATATATTGTAGAGTTCTTTTTATATGTTCCTAACTATAAAAAACTAGCTCAGCTCTCTATTAACTCTCTGTGAGAGTGTCTACATGTGCACACTTGCTGCACAGTAATTTAGGTTACTGTACAGTAACTAAAAATTACTGTGCAGAACAGGCACCTGTCTACAAGTACATGCCTGTACTGCACAGGAACTAGTGTGACTTATACCAATTTGGGCATAAATTTGCTAGCTGATGATGCAGGTAGTAAATTTATGCCCAAGTAGTTACTGTGCAGTAATGCATCTATAGACATGTTACTACACAGTAACACTGTGTGGATTGACTTGGAACTAACTTTACTCCCAAGCTGGTCCACACACAGCATTACTGTGCTGTAACATCTACATGTGTAGATGCCAACTTAAAAACCTTTTACTGTGCTGTAAATGCACATGTAGACATGCCCTGAACCTAGTAAATGTTTTATAAAACAGCAGCCTGTTCACTGGCTTGAAATAGAACTAGATTTCTTTTTAAACCAATAGAGACATTTTATTGCAGATACAGGACATCCTGAATTGTTACCATGCCAGTGAAAGAGTACCACTCAGTAAAAATAGTAGTTTTGAACAGATTAAACAAGATTCTGATTACATTTAATTTAAATTTATATTTTAAATATACACTAACTGAAAAAAATTTGAAATAAATTACTTGCATGAACCCTGAATAGAACCTTATATAAAGTATTTCACTATATAAATATAAAAATTACAAATCCCATATAAAGCTTCACATTTGGCAGACAGCTGTTCCTGAAAGAAACATGTTTATGTACAGATAGTAATATATCTCTCTCAAATGAAAATCATTTGTCTATTTTTATTAAAGTATCATTCAAAATGGGCAGAGATGATAAATAGGTCCTAGGTTTCCACAAAATATTGTCTAATATGTTATCCATAATAGCAGGCTCTCTCTCTCTCTCCATGGTTAGGATATTTAACAAAGTTGATATCCAGAGACACAATGGGAGGTACTGAATCAGAAGGTAACTTAATCAGGATGGATTTCTCTACTGTGAAAAGAAACATAGCTACCAGCTTGGTGTAATCTTTGAGAAGCTGATCAATTCTGATTAAAAAATGCAGTGTCCAACAGAAGAATTTGTCTTAGGACTCACCAGTAATATTGTGTATCTGCAATCAAGCCCTTTTGGAAGGGATTGCTTCTCCCTAAATCTTTATTACTAATTAAAAGGGTAGTGTAATCTTTTTTTTTTTTTCTCTCTTGATAAGGTCAGATGTTCCTGGACCAGGATTTAAGTTCAATCCAATTCAAATGTTCACAGGTTATTAACTTATTCATCCTAAAACACTTATCAGGTTTCAGCTTTTGTTGTTCAATATAATATTGCAGCTAGAAATGTAACTGTATGCACCTCAGGGCACCTCTGCCAGTGATGTGGATCAGCTCTTCATCAAAGCAGGCACATCTACACAAGGAACTTTACTGCTCAGTAGAATAATCTACTGTGCAGTAAAGCATCACCATGTAACCATGGGCAGCACCTACTGGGTACATTTACATGGGTGCTGGAGTGTGCCGTTACCGTGCAGTCCTGGTGCGGCACAGGTAGTTTCTGATGCTACTGTGCAGTAGCTCATTGCTACTGCACAGTAGCATCGGCATCATGGTTCATTCCCACTGTCATTACGTCACCATAGTGAGAAGCTACATCCCTGTAGCTCGTCAGTACAGTAACATAGCATGCTGTGCAGACATGCAGACTGTTTAGTAAATGAGTCTAGTGCACAGTTAATCTACTACCTGTATTTACAGGTAGTAGCTAACTGTGCAATAGACTGTGTAGTAGAGACTGTGTAGATGCTGACCAGGGGCAAATTTTTTCCCAGTCAGCCACACCAGCAGGTGACCTGGTCCTGGTGCTGCTCAACTCCCAGCTCCAGCTGATCAGCACTGGAACAGGGTCACTCTCTGCCCCCACCATCCTGTCACTGTGCAGCTTACAACTTCCCACAGGAGCTGGGAGCTGAGCAGCACCAGGACTGGGGAGCTCTCTGCTTTCCTGACCAACTTGGATCTCACTGCCAGCTCCCCCAGCAGCTAATCAGGGCAGGGGCTTCATAGACAGCTGTGAGGGAGGGGACACTTTCCCAGGCCCCTGCCCCAATCAGTCAGTTGGGGCAGGGGGCTAGATAACAGCTACCCTGGAGGTGGGGGAGACCCCCCCCCCCCCCTTCTCCAGAACCCAGGCCATTGTTCCCTGCCACTCAGGGCTGGCACCTGGGAAAGCCTAGAGCTCCCCTTGGCTACCATATGGGAGAAGAGCAGGGCAGGAGTAGCCTTGCCCTGAGCTGTTCTGGTCAGAAGCAAATTTGCTCCCAATGGGTGCATGTGTAGATGCTTTCCCAGGGAAAGCTTACTGTACAGTATTTTACTGCCCAGTAATTGCATTAATTGCATGTGTAGATGCACCCAGCTTGAACACCATTTCATTTTTAGTTTATGAAACAATAGATCAGGAGAAAAAAAGGAAAAGCATTGAGCTAATTCTATAATTGTTTTATGTGGTGACTCATGAGGTAAGAAAGAAAACCTTTCTGGGAAAAATGTATGTTGCCTTCAGGATGAAACATAAGGTAGGTAACCATGAACCTTAGAATCCTATACCGTGTACTGGCACAGACAGTCTAAAGCAACTAACCTTTCTTTTTCAGTATCCCCATTTGTAATATAATGTTTGTACATGACTATCATGAGGATATTGAAAGGTTAATTAGATAATGTTTGTATAGCATTTTGAAAATGCAAAGTTCTTAGTAATATTCCTGTACAAATGGTTGGTGTATACTCTCTTTATATCAGTGATCTAATTTTTTTCCCGTAACTGTCTGATGAAGTGTAACAGGCTATCTCACAAGCCTTTTTTCTGCCTCTGAACATAAATTCTGTCATCGGTGTAAATAAATAAATAAATCCCGATGAGCCCACATCAGCTTGTTACTGTAATAGACACTAGATGCACAGTCTACACAAATGATGCCATACTTTTTGCTCTTTGAGTTTAGCTAAACATGCTATCTACAAAGAAAATGTATTCAACAAAGCAAGAATAACATAAATAATGGGGAAAAAAAGTAATGTTCTTTTTAAATATGTTTGAAAATGCAGGGTTATTACTCAGAATTCTTAAATGCACAGTGTCCGCATATCTTCTAAATAGCTTTTATGTGTATAGGGAATATGTCCTTGAAGCTTTTGACATTTTTAAACTTCACATACAACATGCTAAATCAAGTGTTTAAGTTTTCATTGGCACTATAAACCAAAAAATTCATTATCAGTCATAATTTGTTAAGATATCCATTATTGTCTACCATTATCTGTGTATATGTGTGCACACAGGCTAAAAGTTGACTTAGCATTTATGGTTGTGTATATATAGAAGTGTATAGATAACACATTGGATCCAAACATCTGAAGGGTAGGGAGGTCTTTTTGTCAGACAGCGAGGTGATTTGAGCTTTACTTAAGGGAGGTGAAAGAAACAGCAGCCCCATGTATATACATTCTTATAGTTGTATGAGAAAGACATGTTGTAGGGGAGGAGGGTTCTCATTTTTCAGTCTTTATGCTTTTAGTTTTTATCCACTTTGTTACAAGAAACCTGTTTGCACGTTGCCACAACTTTGGGGCAGCCAACAAAATCCCAACTTGGATGTCACTGTGTTGGGCCATGGCTTCTCTCACTCTAAACAGCCCATACCCTTCACCAGTCTTGTTAGTTCCATGGCTGCATATATTTAAATGTTAATCTACAACATTGATGCTTAGACAGGTCCTTGAAAGAGGAGAATTGCTTGAGTTAAAGATGTCTAGATGTTAGGCAGTCTTCCTAATTTCCAGCTAAAAATCTGATCAGTTTGTATCCATTAAAACCATCAACTTCTCTTACTGTCATTTAATGTTGTCACCAATAACATGATTAACACAAGCTTTCTTGCCTAGTTCTTTCTAATGGACTTGCTGACGTCTGCTGATTCTTTTAGTAATGGTTAAACTTAATAGTAAACCTTAAGAAATTAACAGTAAGCATGAACTGCATGACTCTAAAATGCAACAGAGTAAAAAAAAAGTCTTTGGATGATATTTTAGTCCTGGAAAATATGATATCATAGGCGACATGGGGGGGGGGGGGGGGGGCTGGCACCCTGCTGGCACAGCCGGTGGCAGCTACAGGCGATCAATGCTTGCTGCTCACCACCCTCCCCCTCCTTCCACTGTCAACACCCGCAGCTGCAGGTGGTCCTCCCTCACTGCCATGTGACCCCCCAGTCTCTGGAGGCACCAGTTGTTCATGCTGCATATTGAGTCTTCAAGAATTTAAGTCCTTTTTCTGAAATATATATTCAGTATAGAATCCATTTAGTGTCTCTGTGTGACAGGACTTTATACAAAGAGAAGTAGTTCTGTAGTACAACAAGTCATAGAGCCACAGACCAGCAATTATAACATATGAAGGAGCCCAGCCTCTCCAAGATAAAAATAACCCACCAACTTGAAGCAAAAGCAGACCAGTGGTGCTATCTTTTTCAGTTACTCTTGCAAATGATGGAGAGGAGTGATGTTAATCTAGTAGGATTAGAAAAAGAGCAGTCACCAGAGAGGGGAAACTTAAGGATATATTTGGAAGCTTTCTGGCTTTCCCATTCCTGTGCTTTAAAGAATGGTCCTTAAAGAAGCACCTTCCAACACTCTTCTCCCTATGCTTTCATTATCAATTTTCTTTGCTACTTCATGTGTAAATAGGGTGGTTTAGTATTGGGACTGGGAAAAGTAGACATGCCATTAGTGGTTTTGTGTTTATCAAGTTAATATGCAGGTGTTTTGTCTTGTTTTTCTAGAGCATCTTCTCATATTCTGGCTGTCTAAATTTCTTGTAGTTTTATTAGTTCCCTGTTTAAAATAACTCTTCCTATGCCTTGGTTGCACCCATGGCCCTATAACTGTGGGTGGGGTTAAATTATTTCTAAGCTATTTGAACTATTCACATTTACACTGACATCTGTAAGAAATCTTCACTCCTCCTTTCTTCTGTTTTTCTTGACATTTTCTTAGTTTTGTTCTATGTAAAGAAATGAAGATTCTAATACATGAACTGTGATATGTCTCTGGCATCCCCTTGCTACTTTTAATTTTGAGATGCTCAGTAATTCAGTAAAATGTCAGAAACTCTACCTGTATGTTTAAAGAAACCAATTGTGTTAAATAATAATAATAAGATAAAGGATTCCAGTCATAAATAAATCTTGGGTATCTTGGTTTCATGAGAATCCTGAGTAAAGCAAGACGTGCACAGAAAGAAATAGAGGGGGACAGGTAAGAATTACTTACCCACTTAAAAGTTCTAAACTGTTCTTACTAAACTTATGATGCTGCAAAAACCTCCTGTGCTCTTATACCACAATTTTTTTCCTTATTCCTTCCTTGTAGCCATTATGTCACCATTAAAAATATAAGCATCTTATGATGGTACAGCCAAGCTCCTTTCCAAAGAGAAGTGACCCACACAGGACTATGGGTTTAGATCCTTCAGGTAGAGCAATTCTTAATGCAGGGTAAAAGTAGAACACAGGGCTAGTTTTATACTGTTTCAATCCAGAGGCTAATTTGGGAGTCTGGTTAAATCCCTGATGCATCCTAATATATCCTCTAGGATGCTGTGATCTGCACATGGCTGCCTGTGTCCCTTGGCCCCTAAATCAAGACTCTACTAATTTCACAGAGTATTCAATTAAGCACAACTGTAGTAGGACCAAGATGTAGTTCACATTCTTATAACTCTAAATACATGACCCAAGGAATCTTTCAGGAAATTACTTGAGTATGACTATATTATTAGAGGATCAGAGGCCTGGGAAGCTTGACTTAAGAAGAAAGGCTGAAAGAACTAGGGTTATTTATTCTGGACAAGATAAGACTGAAATGAAAATTGATAACTGTCTTCAAACCACTGAAGGTTTGAGTTTAGACCTGTAGGCCACGTCTAGGTGAGCGCAAATGTTTGGTTCCCCAGGGACAACTAGCAGCGACACACCACAAAATGCAGCAGGTTACCCCAGGTGGGGTGGTAGAGGCTGGAGCCAGTAACTGTGTTGGTCCCAGCAGCTTTACCTGGGGTCCTGGTGGCCAGGAAAGCTGCAGCCATATTGCTTCTGAAGCTTGGAGCATGGCCGGCAGCCAGACCACGGCTCCAGGCCGGCTCCAGTCCAGACTCTGGTTTGGGCGGCACACACTATCTCCTTGTGCACCACCCTACTTTTTTTCTGTGTGAATTTTTATGACCCCAGGATCTCCTGGCATCAACACTCCCCCACACACCTCATGCTGCAAGGAAATGCCTGAATGTGTGGTTTGTGCATATCTGCAGCACCACATACCACACAGCCACGATTGTCTGGATGCTGCTGTAAATGAGATCTGTGGCCACAGGGGGCAGGAGTAGGAGCAATGGTCTCAAAATGCAGCAGAGGAAATTTATGCTGGAGATTAGGAGATTAGGAGGAACTTTCTCACTATGAGGGTCATCCAGCATTGGAACTGGCTACCTACTGAAGTTGTGGATTCTCCAACCCTGGAAAATTTCCAGAGCAGGTTAAACAGATACTTGGCTGGGATGATTTAGTCAAGAATGATCCTTCTTTGAACAGGGTTCTGGACTAATGATTTTATGAGGTCCCTTCCAGCCCTCCTTTCCTATAATCCTATAATCTCACATTCAATGCTACTGTAGAATATTATAAGAAATTGTTCAGGGTTTGCAAGTAAGTAGCCTTGTGGCAATAGTAGTGGTCTAGTAGACTAAACTTTGGGAAGATTTTCCAAACCTTTAGATTTGTCATAGTTCAATCGTGTCTAAAGCAGTTAGTCTTCTAGTTGCCAAGTGTTGTATGTTAAATGATTGGTGGCTCCATTGGATTTCTAGTGGACATAAATCCATATCAGAGAATTGACCATTATGCTTGCCTCTCCTTGTTTGTAATCAGTTGGCAACCATTAAGTTGTGACTAATTACTGGAGCAAATATGACTACTTAGCCACCTTTTCACCCTAGAGATCGTCCTTTTAAGAGTAATATTGAAAACCTCTCCAGGAAGATGCATAGAAGATTGAACTCTTCCCCCAAAACAGTTTGTCAATGAATTAAACCAAATGAATGGCAAGAAAAAGTAAACCATATCAAATTTGCCCAATGAAGATGACATCCCACCCCATACTGGTGAACAAGTTAAGAGGCTGTGACTTGGATGACTACACAGTCCGGTGGGTGGCGAATTGGCTGGAGGGTCGCACCCAGAGAGTCGTGGTAGATGGGTCAGTTTTGACCTGGAAGGGTGTGGGCAGTGGGGTCCTGCAGGGCTCGGTCCTTGGACCGATACTCTTTAATGTCTTCATCAGTGACTTGGACGAGGGAGTGAAATGTACTCTGTCCAAGTTTGCAGATGACACAAAGCTATGGGGAGATGTGGACACGCTGGAGGGCAGGGAACAGCTGCAAGCAGACCTGGACAGGTTGGACAAGTGGGCAGAAAGCAACAGAATTCAGTTCAATAAGGAGAAATGCAAAGTGCTGCACCTTGACGAGGAAAAATATCCAGCACACCTGCAGCCTAGGAAATGACCTGCTGGGTGGCACGGAAATGGAAAGGGATCTTGGAATCCTAGTGGACTCCAAGATGAACATTAGTCGGCAGTGTGACGAAGCCATCAAAAAAGCCAATGGCACTTTATCGTGCATCAGCAGATGCATGACAAATAGGTCCAAAGAGGTGATACTTCCCCTCTATCGGGCGCTGGTCAGACCGCAGTTGGAGTACTGCGTGCAATTCTGGGCGCCACACTTCAAGAGGGATGCGGATAACCTGGAGAGGGTCCAGAGAAGGGCCACTCATATGGTTAAGGGCCTACAGACCAAGCCCTACGAGGAGAGACTAGAGAAACTGGACCTTTTCAGCCTCTGCAAGAGAAGGATGTGAGGCGACCTTGTGGCTGCCTATAAGTTCATCACGGGGGCACAGAAGGGAATTGGTGAGTATTTATTCACCAAGGCACCCCCGGGGGTTACAAGAAATAATGGCCACAAGCTAGCAGAGAACAGATTTAGATTGGACATTAGGAAGAACTTCTTCACAGTTAGAGTGGCCAGGGTCTGAAATGGGCTCCCAAGGGAGGTGGTGCTCTCCCCTACCCTGGGAGTCTTCAAGAGGAGGTTAGATGAGTATCTAGCTGGGGTCATCTAGACCCAGCACTCTTTCCTGCTTATGCAGGGGGTCGGACTCGATGATCTATTGAGGTCCCTTCCGACCCTAACATCTATGAATCTATGAATCATAATTTTATTAGAGGGTACAGGCATTTATAATTACATATTTCATTAAGCATTAAAATTGCTGTACAAGTTCTTGAAGGATCAAATGAAAATTACTGAGGACAATGCCTAGCTTATATGGCATTGTACAAACTAGTGTACTGAGAGAGCTGTCATATGCAAATATCTCAGAAGAATAATAACTTTTATTTTAAGATTGCTATGTAGACTCAGATAAATGGCTTTTATAAGCATTGTAAAATGGAGGTAAACATAAAGAAGATGTTGCCCACAAGAAGTAAAAAGACAAAAGAGTGGAGAGTTTGCACTAGGAGTCCTTAGGGAAATAAATGTAATCAAAAGTGCATACATAGAAGAGAATTCAAAATGATATCCAAGTTCCTGGTTATATTGAAATATGAAGTAACTGTTAGATATGAGTCTTTTGGTCTTCTGGTACAGCTATTTTTTTTCTGGGCAACAGCTAGCCTCTGGAAAACCTGAGTATTAAGTACACCCAAAGGCAACATTTTAAAACAGTTTGTGATAATTTAGCTCCCTGGCCCTCATAAAGAGTCATGCTAGTTGTGGTAGTATTTTAACTTCCTGTTTTAGCTCCTTTACAGCAAAAGGAAATGCCAGACTGAATTACAAACTAACACAAAATAAGCCATTAAAACAATTTGAGTTCCAACTAAATTTAAGATGCCAGGAGGGGATGGTATGTAAAAGACTCCAGAAAGTCTAGCATTCACACAACCCTTGCAAAATCCTTTGACATGTTTTAAGAGTCCCACTTGCATTAAATTATTGATCCACATAGCAGTGGTAACTATTCCAACATTAAGAGCTCAGTTTTGTCAAGCTTTATGCACATGCTTCACTTCAAGCATATAAGCAGTCACAAGAAAATCATGGTAATTTTGAGTTTCATATCCTGGGTGCTCTCTGCTCAGCTTCAGTCCTGTAGTATACTTCATCATAGGCATATGGAGGATGGAAATTCAGTTATACCAGGATTCCAAGATTTTATACTATGTGTTTCATTCCAAATTTGGAATAAAACAGAGACTTTGAGTTCTCCAAAATAAAATATTTTGGCTCAATCAAAGCACTTTTGTTTTGTTTTGTTTTATCTTGAATTTGGATTTTATAATATAATGCAAAATAAACACTCAAAAATAATTCAATAGAAAAAAATTTAAATGTCAGTTGAAAAATTGTTAAAATAGGATATTCAATATTTTCAAGCTTGTTTTTGTCTATACTCCAAAACACAATTTTGGCAAAATTAGTATAATGCTGTGAAATTTTTAATTTTGATGGAATTGCCTTTTCTGATAGAAAAAAAAAAAGTTCAATCTAAGCTTTTGCAGGCACTTTTATGCCAGCCTCTCTCTTTATCTCCCTTGTGGGAGCTCCTGTCTACTCCAAATAAAACATCTACTTTTCTAATGCTGTTTTGGCCCTTACCTAGTCAAAAAAGCTATTACTGTGTGAGTATTTTTTTTTATTTTCCTCCCTCTTAACACATCAGTAATGCAAAGAAACAACACAGGCACAGCTGGGCACCAAATAACTGCGTTTACTTACTACATAAAAATATTCCGGCTGGCCAGGCCTGCTCTGACAGGTTTTGTGGCATGTTTTAAACCATAAAACACAGCAAATATCACTCTGTTGGGCTTACCAACTACACAAATGAATACCACCCAGTTCCTGCATACTATCTACTCCTCCAAATTCCTGAAAAAGGACACTGTAAAAAGGTTAAAAATGCATTACAATCATTATGTATGCAGTATGCTACAAACTAAGGACAGGTACCGACATTACTTTTTTAATGGTCTAAGTGATTGGAAACCAGTCTAAACCCGCAACAGAAGTTCAGCACACATAGACCTGTCTAAAAATGGCAGAATACAGTCTAAGTCAGACCTGGATTGATGTGCACTCAAAATTAATTGATTTAGGTTAGACTGGTGCATCAAACTTCATTATCAGTTTCCCTATAGATTCAAGTTAAGTTGCTGTTTTGCTGGTGTCCCAGCCTCCTTTGCACCCTTCTGCCCTTCTTCCTCCCTCCCCCCACACCCTACAAGGAGGCATGCTAGCACTTACCCCACACTCAACTGCTCTGGCTGAGTGCCCATTGGGCCCCTCCCCTGCACTGTCACAGAGCCAAGTTAGCATAGACCTTTTCCACAGAACCACCTCCTGATTCCAGCCAGCTGTCAGTTGCATGCAGACAGCAGTCATGAAGTACGGAGGCATCTGTTTTCCCATGTACAAGCCCCAGCACCTAGGTACCCATGTCCCTGGGCCTTGCCCCACACCACATCATGAAGTACCCCACAATGTACACACAAACCTGCAACGGAGCCCAGGAGAACCCCTGTGATCAGGAACAGTCCCATGGAGCATGACTAGACTGCCAGATATGGGCAAGTATGCCTTCTATCACTGCTGTGTCATCTGTCAGCCATAGGTATCTGTCAGCTGCAGTCAGGCAGTGGAAGGAGGCATGCTCACCCATGCCCAGCAGCCTAGTCAGGCTGCACAGAGCTGTGCCCAAGCACAGGGGTTCTCCTACACTCCATGTCAGGTCTATGTGTGTATCATGGCATGCTTCATGATGGGTTATAAGGGTATGGTCCAGGGACATAAGTGCCCAGGTGCCAGGACTTGTCTATGGGAAAACAGATACCTCCCTTCCCCACTACTGGTGCCTGCCTATGGCTGACAGATGACATGGCAAGGGGTTGGGGATGTGATTGCTCATGCCCAGCAGCCAACCAGAGGTGGCCTGGGGACTTAGCTGTGTTCAGCACTCTCCAGTAGTCTAGGGAGCCCATGGGGCATGCTAGGAAGTGTGCAGGAGTGCCCCCAATCTGCTAGCTTCTGCCAGTGCAGGCAGTCTGCATGCCCCCCCCCGCAACCAAAGGGCAAATGTGTGTTCTGTTTGCTGCCAGTCTAACCTACACTGCTTATAGAAAACCCTATAACTTAGATCAACTCCACCTCAGACTTTTTGAAAGTCTGTACCTAGCCTAAGTCTCTGGGTGGATTATGAGTGTGTATGCACAACATCCTGAAAGCATTGCAACAATAGCTATAATTACTGACACTTCCTAGGCAGACAACTTTCTTTGGGTAAATCCAATGTCTTTCATTAGATCAACTAAAATAGTTGGAAACATTCTTTGCAAGCTTTCAGAGACAAAAACTCTTCATCAGGCTGAGAACGTGTCTACAGTTGATCTGTGCTGTTCCTGGATAGGACAGAATCGCTATTCATAGCATATCATGAATGGCAGAATCCAGTCAAGATAGCCTGGATTGATGTGCACTCAAACTTAATTGATTTACATTAGACTGGTGCATCAAACTTCAGTATCAGTTCCTCTATCAATTCAAGTTAGGTTGCAGTCTTGCTGGTATCCCAGCCTCCCTTGCGGCCTCCCACAACCCACCCCCCACAAGAAGGAATGGTAGCACTCACAATAGCTATTCAATAGGAGGACCACAGACAAACTGCAGATGCTTCCTCAGTCTGATGAAACGTGTTTGTACCTGACAGCTTGCAAAGAAGAATTCTTCCAACTATTTTAGTTGGTCTAATAAAAGATATTGGATTTATCCAAAGAGTCTTGGCTGCCTGGGCATGTCCACATGAGCGCACATGTGCCTCTTGCCCCACCTCAAACCCCTTTGAGGCAGAGCAAAAGGCATGTGCAGGAACAAAAAAATGTTAGATCCCTGGATATCCAGGGGTCTAAAAAAATTGATGTCTAAAAAAAGCAGGGCAGGGCATGATCCCAGGCCATGCCCTGAGGCAACCAGAGGCTGGGTCATCCATGGGGATGCTCTGGCTGCCCCCCGTCTCTATGGTTAGCCCTCACCCTGCTGCTGAAACACGCAGCTGGCCAGGCCGTGTGTTTCAGCACCAAGGCTCTGGTGCCAGTGAGTAAGAGGTTGGGGGGGGGGGCTGGAGGAGGGGG
>NW_005841860.1:3733340-3752754 GCF_000455745.1 Alligator sinensis | reverse complement strand
ATTGTTTAACAAAACCAAAAAAACACAACCCTGCACTTACCTGCAGTCTGACTGCCTCTGGCTGACTGGGGCCCCGCCCACAAAGTGTGGGGCAGGGTGACAGCCCCAGCCTGGGCCCTGCTGTCCCCCATCCCTGTGCCCTGTGCTTCCCCAGGGGGCTCTGTCAGGAGGCCCTGGAGCCCCCCCACCCCTGCTTCTAAGGTAAGCAGAGGCTTTATTTTTCCTTTTATTTCTGTGCAGGGGTGGTGGTAGCCCCTGTGGGGGCCATTTGGCCCCCATTGGGGGGCTGTACCCCTTGTGTAGGGGTTGAACCTCCTGTTGGGGGGGCATACCCCTTGTGTGGGGGATGAACTCCCTGTTGGGGGCCCATACCCCTTGTTCAGGAGTTGAACCCCCTGTTGGGAGGCATACCCCTTGTGTGGGGGCTGACCCCCTGTTGGGGGGCCAAAATCCCTGTTGTGGGGCTGTACCCCTTGTGAGAGGGCCAAATCCTCTATTGGAGGGGGCAAACCCCTTGTGTGGGGGCCATCATCCTGTGGTAGTGCAGCAAAACATGTATTCATGAATTCATGAAACATGTATTTAGAGTTTACTTTATTATTATGATAAGAGACTTGCTTTAACACTGTAAGATATATCAATAAAACATTGCCCAGCTGATCACTGTCTCTGTCTTGCTCTCTGTCTTTATAGTGGTCTTTTGTTTTACTTGTAGAGGAACATGGATTTGGAGGTATTTTATGGAGTAACTTTGGGATTTTTTTTATCAGGGATTTTTCAGTTTTCCAATAGGGAGCACCCGAATTCCTGCTAGGGAGGCCAGTGGCAAGACCCTTCTTGCTCAGAGCTGGCACCTTGGACCCAGCTGGCTGTAGCTGACCTCCTGGACAAATGGGGCGAGGAGGACATGCTTTGACAGTTCAAAGCAGGCCACCAAAATCAGAACATCTTCCGGGTGAAGCTGCCTAGATGGCCAGGCAGGGGGCACAAATGGCGGTAGTGCCGCACAAAGGCCAACCCTGCAACCACAGTCCTCTGGTAGATGGCCCAGAGGGGCAGATGTCTCTACGGGCTCTGCAGTACCCATCCAAGTCTTGCAGGTCACAGCCAGGCAGCAGCCCCCACTGCCAGACTGCTGCAGTGGGTAGAAGGTGCAGGGAACTCTCAGGGCTGCTTCAGCCGTCCAGCTGGCCCAAGGGGTAGTGTCCCCAGGTACCAATTGGCTGGGGCCCAGAAGCTCCTAAGAGCTAGTAGCCCTAAGCTACTTGCCAGGGCAGCTTTTTATACTGCTGTGGCCAGGAAAGGGCAACTTTTTATACAGCTGGAGACAGCACAGTTGCTGGACCCAGGCTCTAGCTCTCCTTGGCGGCATATCTGGGAGGAGCCAGGCAGGGTTATTTTGTCCCACGTGGCACAATTTGCTCCACAACAAAGTGCATGTCCGAGCACGCGCGCTGAAGCAAAAAGCCCCAGCTCAAATTTGCACTGCTTCTATTTGAGCTACTGCAAGCGCATGTGCTTGCATGTGTGGACGTGCCCTCTATGTCCTTAGGCCAATATGGCTACAACCTATACCCCTATACTTCTTAGTGTAGATGTACCAAAAATATTGTCCTTTTCTCTACTGTTAAAGGCCCCCTACTTATGTGGTAACAGAGCCATGAAAGTTGATCGTAAGCCTGTCTGCAGGTGTATCTTTTATTCGGTATGTAAGGGTCACCGGTGTACAGTATTTTGCAGTCGTTGTGCTGAAAGGATGGTTTAAGTGTCTTCTTGACAAGCTTGATGCCACATTTGTGTAAAATAAGAAAAGAGTGGTCTGTGAAATACTCACTCCAGGCTGCCATGAATCATCTTAGTATCTTCTAAGATTATTCTCTTATTTGAAAACTGGATAGTTGTAGTGTGACTACTTTTGGCTAGTTCATCATATTGAAGGACATCCTTCTGTAGCTCAAATTTTAATAAGCTTAAAGGGAGACCTTAAATTACATTCTATAGCCAGACTGAAAACTGACCTCTGGTAGCATGTGCTTGGTTTTTGGAAATAATTAGAACATTTGTAATTTTTTAGACTGTTTTTCTCCAGGGCTGCTGGATGACTTACTTCCATGAATATCTGGATAAGTCTTTCAATTAATCTATTTGTAGCAGTATGGTAAAAAGCTGAGGTTAATATGTTTTCCTACCTTTTTTACAAACAATTGAAAGTTTTTAGATGTGACACAAACTCCATTTTCACTTAGCCTGCAGGAGGATAGTTGTAGCACTTGTACTGTTGGTCCTGAATTCATACAAAAGTCTTGAGGTCCATTGTAAGAAACATCTCTTGTAATAAAACCCACCTCCCATAAATGATTTGGCATAATCTGTGGAACTGCAACATCCAAGGTTGCAAAGAAAAATCTTATAGTATATAAATATAGAAAATTATACCAGGAAGCTCCTAAAACACAGGGTATATGAAGTACAATTGACAGGGAGAAAGAACTGTTTAAAGGAGTACCACTTTATTATTATATACCACAGACCCCTGAGGTATCTGCCCTCCTCATGCTTCCTCACCACTCTCTTTAGAAGCCTAGGACTGGCCATACTGGATTAAACTATTGGTTTAAGTCTCCTGAAAGTGGCCAGAACCAGCTGCTTCCAAGGAAGGTGCAGGAAACCTTGCATAAACAGTAGTTTTGAAAAAACCTTCCCACAAAGGGAAATGTTTTTTCCTACCCTCAACAATCAGAAGTTATTTTGTCTTGATATGAAAAATAGTTGGAAGGGGGGGGGGCGTGGTTCTTAGCTATAAGTATTTTGGAAATACTCATCCATCTGAATGTACTGACTTTGACCTCAGTAATGCATTTTGGTAAGAAATTCCACAGGCAGACTGTGTATTCTGTATAAGTGTGCCCTTTAAGAGGTCTAAATTTGTTTCTTTTCAATTTAATTTGTATTCCATTTATTCTTGAGAGAAGCAAAATGGTGAGCAGCTGTATGTACTATGTTGTTTTAATGTTTTGTATATATTTTAAGTTTATTCCTTTCCTGTAAGAGCTGATCTGCACACAGAATTTACATTGATTTAGCCAAAATGTTCTAAAAGAGTATTTCCGAACCATGTGGTTTTGATTCAAAGCTGTAGTTTTATTAGTTGAGCTAAAAAAGAATCGGATCTCTAGAAATTGGTGCTTGGCCTACTTACTTACACCTTCTCTGTAAACTCTGCCCCTAGGGTATAAGCCAATCAATCACAAATGGATGCTACAAGACTGGTAGCAGCAAAAATTCAGCTGGCTCTCTTTTTGCATTACTAGGATCTAAGTGAATCACAGCAGTATGCCAGCCATAATGGAAGTAGTGATGCAATGCTTCTTTAATGCTCATCATGTTCCCCAAACATATTTCTAGGTGTTCTTTTGAGGTCCCAGGACAACATTTGGGAAACTGGGCTAATACAATGTACGAACTTTTTATATGTTTCAGTGCCTTACTCCATTTGCATGGTAGTCTCTGTTGGAGAAGGAGCTTTGTAAAGGTCCAGTTAAGATACTGGCAACACCCTATTAAAAGTCCACAAAAAAATGTTGATACACAACAAATGATTTTCTCTGCTATTTTTAGTGTAGCTCATGTGTCCTGTGCTTTTGAAGATTTTTAAAGGTCTGCCATTTACTGCGTCAGATCCATCTAGTTTAGTGTCCTGTCTCATACAGTAGCAGAGTATCTTCCATGAGCACAAAAGCAGTTAGCTTTATTAATCTCAAGTCAGGTAAAAGGTACAGCAGGGAGGCACCTTAGAAACCAACTGGTTCAGAGGCATAAGTTTTCATGGTCAACAACCCGGCTCACCGGGCGTGCAGGTAGACTCCAAGGCGGCCCCATTGTTGAGCCCCAGCTCAAGTCTGGGATCGTGCCCGGTATGCAAAAGCCAATAAAGATACCAGGGGTGAAAGTATAAAGATTTATTGCTAGCAATACAAGGTGCAAGCGGAATAATTTCACGTAACAAGCACACAGATTCTTAATTCTAAGTATCTTTTATACAGGAGTATTGGACCTTCATAAGCATTCTTGTTTGCTAATTGGTTATAAGGGAGTGACGCAAGGAGTTCTTTACTGAGCATGTCTCTATACCTGTGTTTTAGCTATGTATCTCATTTCCATACATGTATGTTTCATTAGCATACTTTCTCCCCACCTAGGGGTGTGAATCTTAATATTTAAATCAGCTCTTTGCCCTAGTCCACTGATTCTGCTTTTGTTTTCAAGCCTCCTTTATCTAAGACTGTCTCCTCCTTATCATTGCAGATGGGCATTAGTTACATAACAGAGACTTTTGCTTGGGCTATGTGTAGTGGTTTCTAGGTCAAACCTGACACCATCAACTCCACGCAGCACTGCTCCAAAAGCTTGCCGGGCAGCCGGCGGTCCGGGGCCCAATCCCGCTGCCTGGGCCCAGGAAAGGGCAGGGCCAGCTCCTTCCCACTCTGGCACAAAAGGAAGGGCGGCCCTGGCGTACTGAGCATGTGTGTTCCATGCAGGGATGTGCATTTTCAGGTGTCTGTAATGGTGGGGTACAATGGTAGAGTTGCTGGTTCTGCAAGGGCTTTTGTCTTTCAAATGCTGGGTTGTTGTCTCTGTTCCTGGGTGAGGTCCATGGTTCCTGGATGAATAAATGTGAGGTGATGGCCTGGTTGTTACAGGCCATTCAGTAGAGGCCTGCTACCATTGTATTCCAATCATTCCCAATCATTCTCATTCATCCGGGAACTAATTTACATGAGAGGGGTATGTGACTCATACAGTTGCGACACAGGGGATGCCCAGGCAGAGGACACAAGATGGAGGCTTGACATATAAAATGGAAACTTGACATGACTTTGGTTCACTTACAAACACAGGCCCAAACCATACAATATCCATATGAAACAATAAAAAACAATACAAAAATGATAATAATACAATATACAACAGTAAGAATCAATACAAGCCTAATAATGATACAATATAAAACAGTGGATATCCAAAACCAAAAACTTGCTACCAAAATAAAAATGTTAAAGCTTATCCTAAGTCTGAGCTCACTTATACTTATCTATAGGGAATAGAGAGGGAGAGAAAAAGTCAGAAATGGTTGGGGAAGGGGAGGGAATGCATTTTAAAATGAATAAAAAAAGAACAACTGGAGGTTTTGCTACAAGGTGATCTTTTATTATCCATAGAAATGAAAGTTTTACCCAGGACAACTTTCACAGTCTTTTCTCCTATGCCTGAAGAAACTTGTTTGTGCTGAAAAGCTTGCAATTAAAGAATTTTTTTTGCAAAAATCTAGTTGGTCTTATAAAAGGTATCACTGCTACCATGAGTCCCGACTGATATAGATAGATAGCCTTTCTAGAAAATGGCATAGGGCACATGGTTGGCTCATTCCACTCTAACTCCCAGGTCTTTTCTGCAGAGCTGCTACTTAGCCAGTTGATCCCAAGCCTATAGCCTCCACTGCATAGGATTCTCCCATCCTAAATGCAGGACTTTGGACTTGTCCTTGTTAAACCTCATGAGATTTTTTTTTTGACCCAATACTCCAAATTGTCCAGGTCACACTGAATACTAGCTCTACCCTCAAGCATATTTAGCACTCCCCCCAGCTTGGTGTCATCCAAAAACTTGCTTAGGGTGCAATCCAGCCCATCTTCCACATCATTAATGAAGATATTGAACAAAACTGTCCCCAGGACATATCCCTGGGGCACTCCACTTGATACTGCCTCCCAACTATACCTTGAGCCAGTGATCACTTCCTGTTGAGCCTGACAATGCAGCTGCCAGCCAGCTTTCTATTCACCTTACAGTGCATTCATCCAACCCATACTTCCTTAGCTTTCCTGTAAGAATGTTGTGGAAAACCATATCAAAAGCCTTGTTAAAAATAAAGGTATACCACATCCACTGGTCTCCCCATAGCCACAGAACCAGTCATCTCATCATAGAAGGCAGTCAGGTTGGTCAGGCATGACTTGCCCTTGTTGAATCCATGCTGACTGTTCGTAATCACCTTCTTCTCCTTCAAATGCTTAGAAATGGATTATTTGAGGAACTGTTCCTCATGATTTTTCTGTAGACTGAGGTAAGGCTGACTGGTCTATATTTTCCTGGATCCTCCTTCTTCCCTTTCTTAAATATAAGTACTATAGTGGCTCTTTTACTATCATCTAGAACTTCCCCAGATTACCACAAGTTTTCAAAGTTAATGGCTGGAGGCTCTGCAATCACATCAGCCAATTCCCTTTGCACACTTGGATATGACCCAACAGCCTTGTACACGTCCAGCTTTTCTAAATAGTCCTCAATCTGTCCTTTTACCACTGAGGGTTTCTTACCTTCTCCCCAAACTGTGCTGCTAGGTGCAGTAGTCTGGTAGCTGACCTTGCCTTTGAAGACTGAGCTAAAAAAAGGCATCGAGGATTTCAGCCTTTTCTGCATCTTGTCAGTAGGTTGCCTTCCCCATTCAGTAAGGGACCCACACTTTCCCTCCTCTCTGAGGATTGTCACCTGTGCTGGAGAGGCATGCCTGTTCCAATGACCCCAAGAGCAATGCCATCTGGAGCTCATGCTCCTGGTAAGACCACTCATAGCAGTAAAGTTGAGGGGGAGGTTCCAGACAAAGAACAATCCAAGAAGTCCTCAACAGCAGAGCAAGCAGAGGAAGGCTGTGGCCCCAATGGCTGTGAAGGTGGAAGAAAGCTGCAACAGAGAAGTGATCCCAGCCATCATGGTTTGCCATGCCACTGAACCCGGCCACCAACCATCAAGACCATGTGGATCTGACTGCCCACTGGAGTTCCCATTCTAAACATGCCACACACAGATTTCCATCAGGTCCAAAAGCCCTGTGGCAATGGAGGATTGGCAATGGGGGCAGGACTGTGATACCTGGAGGTCGCCAGCCAAAAATCTGTACACAAGCAATGGATGCACTATGGTCATTGAGCAGCTGTGTTGGGACAGTGGTGTCCTTCAGCAGCTTCATCTGCAACTGAGCAGCCCTTTTTAGGACACCCTGTACTCACCCTGATGGGGAGGGGGCTAGAAAAGGTACCCAAAAATAGGCTGTCCTATCTTTCCTGGCTGGGAAACTGCACCCAGAAGGATCACCATTCCTGCAATTGAAATAAGAAAAAACTAAACTTCAGAACCTGGAATGTAATAATGCTCATCAACAAACCAAAGAGCAATCACCCAGAAAGATGAACTGCCATTGTGGCTCAGGAGTTAGTGAGGCATAACATCAACATCACTGCTCTCAGTGAAACCCGGCTCACCAGGGAGGGAGAGCTGAGGGAGGTCACCGGAGGGTACACCTTCTTCTCAAAAGGAAAACCAGACTGCGATGCCCGATTCATGGAGTCAGTTTCACCATCAGGAACAAGATGGCTGATGTGCTCCCCAAACACCCTTCAGGTTTCAATGAAAGGCTGATAACGCTTTGCCTGCACCTCAGATGAAACCAACACATCACTGTCATCAGCATGTATGCTCCGATTCTAGATTCCAATGAGGAAGTCAAGGAAAGGTTCTACTCTGATCTCAGCAACCCCCTTGCCTCCATCCCCAGGGATGACAAGGTTATTCTGGGCAAGTTCAATGCTCGGGTAGGACACAAGCATGAAATCTTGAGTGGAACTATTGGCAAGAATGGCATGGGGAAGACCAATGCCAGTGGTATCCTGCTCCTAACCAAATGCCACCAACATGGTCTGATCATGACAAACACCAACTACCACCAGAAAGACCGACTCAAGACTACATGGAGGATCCGAAGTCAGAGCGCTGGCACCTCCTGGACAACATCATTGTCCGAGGTAGAGACCTGAGGACATGCTCATCAGGAGGGCCATGAGGGGATCTGAAGACTGCTGGACAGACCACCAACTTGTGCACTCAGTAATGAACATCTGCCTGGTGCCAAGACACCAGAAGACCCAGAAGACCACCCAGAGATGGCTGAGCATTACATCTCTGAAGGACCCTGGACAGCAGGAGTAGTTTGAGGCCCGGTTGTATAGTGCACTGGAACAAGTCCCTACTGTTGATGACATCTCCATCCAGGCACACTGGGAGCAACTCAAGTCTACAATCCAAGACTCCTGCGCCCAGACTATTGGGTTCACATCATGATGGAACCAGGACTGGTTTGATGCCAATGATGCTCAGATTCATGATCTCCTCAAGCAAAAGTGTGCTGCCTTCATTGCCTGGGAAAGCCACCTACGAAGTCTGTGAAAGACAGCAGTGTACCACCAGCTGAAGGCTATGGTCCAGCGATGCACCCATGACATGAAAAACAACTGGTGGGTGGAGAAGGCGTGTGTGATCCAGGTCTACACTGACCAGCATGACATGCATAACTTTTTCCAGGCTATCAAGATAACCTATGGACTGTGTTCCATTGGACAAACCCCACTGCAAACACAGGACGGCTCCCTGCTCCTCAAGGATGATGATGCTATCCATCTCCATTGGAAGGAGCATTTCAAACTCCTCCTTAACCGGGAGTCCACTGTAATGGAGGAGACCCTCCAAGCTGTCCTGCAATGCCCCATGGTGGACTCTGTTGGTGATCCACCAACCATCGGAGAGCTGAAGCAGGCCATCCAACAGATGAAAACCAACAAAATCTGAGGGCCAGATGGTATACCCACAGAGGTCTACCATGCTGGCGGCTTCCAGATCACATCACAATTTCACCAGCTTATCCTCCCATTTGGGATGAAGAGGACACCCCCAGGGATCTCAAGAATTCAACCATCATGACCATCTAGAAGAAGGGGGACAAATCTGACTGTGGAAACTACAGGGGGATTTCCCTCCTGTCCATTGTGGATAAGATTCTGGCCTGTATCCTCTTGAACCGCCTTCAAGCCACTGTCAAGGAGATCCTTCTGGAAACCCAGTGCAGCTTCCAACCATCCCAGAGCAGTGTGGACATTGCCAGGCAGATCCAAGAAAAATGTCAGGAGAAAAATCAAGAACTGTCCCTCGCCTTCATTGGCCTGACCAAGGCATTTGATTCCTTAAATCATGAAGGTGTGTGGACCAGGCTCCAATGCTTTGCCTGCCCACTGAAGTTTGTCACCATGCTGAGACTCCTGCATGCCTATATGGCCACCACCATCCTGAGTGATAAATCTAAAACTGATGCCTTCCGCATCTGTACCAGGGTCACACAAGGTTGTGTTATACCCCAACCCTGTTCACCATCTACCTGACCAACATCATCCACCTCATCCAAGATGTTCTACCATCTGGTGTCAGTATCTAGAATCAACTGGATGGAAGGCTTTTCAATCATGGGTGCTTCCAGGCAAAAATGAAACTCACCATCAAGGACATCCACGACCTTCAGTTTCCAGATGATTGCTGTGTGATGGCTCACTCTGCACAGGATGTACAAGCGACCCTAGGTCTCTCCAGTGCTTCATATAAGAGACTTGGCCTGTCTTTGAATGTTGCCAAGATTAAGGTTCTCCACCAACCCCATCCTCTAGGCCAGCCTAACATCTCCATTGGCCAATGCTCAAAGGGCAGCCAAAGGAAACAGTACAAAGACACACTCAAGCACGGAGGCATCAACACCAACAACTGCAAGGAGCAAGCTGCTGACCATTTGGTATGGTGCCATCTGGTCCAGGGCATGGAGCCACCTGAAGTCCAGGGACTGAGGCACATGCCACTCTGAGGCCTGGAAAAGGAGACCAACCCAGGGCTGTGAATCCCATCCCCCAGTGCAACAACATGCCCCCCTTGCTGAAGAATATGTGCATCCAGAATCGGGCTCCTCAGTCACCTGAGTACCCATTAAGCCTCACAGATGTCATCCTCAACTTCGAGGGACCGCCGATGATGACACTTTCCCTGACCTTTCTCTTGTTGATAACATACTTGTAGAAACCCTTCTTGTTACCCTTCACATCCCTTGCTAGCTGCAACTCCAGTTGCACTACGGCCTTTCTGATTTCATCCCTGCATGCCTGAGAATTATTCTTATATTCCTCCCTAGTCATCTCTCCAAGATTCCATTTCTTGTAAGTTTTCCTTTTTGTGTTTTAGCTCACTGAAGAGTTCTCTGCTGAGCCAAGGTGGTCTTCTGCCATATTTGCTATTCTTCCTGTTTATTGGGATGGTTCATTCATGTGCTGTCAGTAACGTTTCTTTAAAATACAAGCAGCTATCCTGGACTGCTTTCCCCCTTCAGATGGGCCTCCTAGGGGAACCTGCCCATTTGTCCCTGGTTGAGTCAAAGTCTACTTTTCTGAAATCCAGGAACCTTACTCTGCTGCTCTCTTTCCTTTCTTTCCTCAGGATCCTGAGTAAACAAGCCAGATGACCATGGAGCTCAGGATGGGAGATAAGGGTGTCACAGCCCCTGCTCCCTGATTGTGATCTTGGAGAAAGGGGATTGCTGCTGGGGCAGGGGGACATAGTTCCTACACAGGCTCCTGTGGAAGAGCCTACCCCAGCAGCAGGAAGCTACCGTGACCCAGCAGCTATCTCCTGCCCCCTGCTGGATGTCTGACTGGGAGCAGATTTTGCATGTGCATATGTAGACTCACATGCCTACTTCCCAGTAAACTATGCTGATGCAAAGTTAAGCATGTCATGTAGACATGCCCTGTGAAAGGACTTCCAATTTTTCCTCTTTATTTCCTAGGCTCTGTACATTCATGTATAGGCACCTAAGGTAATTAGCCAATTGCCCTGATTTCTCAGGAAGAATCTGAATGCCTTCCCTGTTGCCCCCTCCTCCTTGTGCTTCCACCAGGTCTCCCAATTCCCCTCTTACCTCAGGGCTTTGGTCCCCACCCCTGGCAAATGTAATTTAAAAGTTTCCCTCAGTAGGTTAGCAAGTCTGTCTGCAAAGATGCTTTTCCCTGTCTTCATCATGTGGATCCCATCTCTTGCTAGCAATCCATCTTCTTAGAACAAAGTCAAAGAAGCTGAATCCCTGCTGGTGATGACACCTGTACAACCATGCATTGATCTTCCATATGCATCTGCTCTTGCCCGGGCCGTTCCCCTTGATCAGAACAATCCAGGAAAACACTACCTGTGCCCCTGGCACTTTCACCCTTGCACCCAGAGCCCTTTAGTCACTATTTATTTGTTCAGGATCAGCCCTGGCAGTATCATTGGTGCCCACATGGATAAGCAGCATGGGGTAGTAATCAAAGGGTCAGTGGTCTCAATCCTACCCACCTACCCTGGGGGTCTTCAAGAGGAGGTTGGATATGCATCTAGCTGGGGTCATCTAGACCCAGCCCTCTTTCCTGCCTATGCAGGGGGTCGGACTCGACGATCTATTGAGGTCCCTTCCGACCCTAACATCTATGAATCTATGGAGATTCCTGGTTTGGCCTCTTCCACCAGTGGAATGCACTCCTCCTCCTCTGTTGCTAGCACTCCGTATCTGTTCTCCTGGCAAACCACTGCAGGTGGGAATGACAACTTCTTGCCACCAGATGTCACAAGCTTCCAGCTTCTACCTTCCTGGGAGTCCATGCCCTCTTCCTTTTCTAGCACCACCTCTGGCAGACCTTCCTCCACAGTCCTTTTCCATATACGACAGTTTACATGACTGAAGAAATAATTACTGTATTCATAGAAAACATATACACTAGTGGTTTTGTCATAGTCCCTACTGGTTTGGGACATTTTTAAGTTGAATTTGAAAGTAAAATGGTATGTCATTCCCTAATTTATTTAAGTGCTACAATTTTCTTCTTACAAATAAGTTTGATGTTAATGTATTTTTATTAAAAAAAACAAGGACATAACTTTCTGAACTTTTCTTTTACCACTTAGGGTGTTGACTTTTTAACACTTGTTTTGATTTGCTGGTTTCCTTTAAGAGGAACCATTCTTTAAATCTGCCCCTTTTAATGTTTCATTAGAACTTATTTTTCTTACTGTGTGTGAAAAATTGATGTTGCAGAGTGCTTCATGAAGTGAGCTGTGAGTCACCAAATTGAAGTAAAAATTCTTAATTTACAGCAGGATGTACTGCAAAAGCATTATTACAAAAACAATGAGTCATATGTCAAATCACAAACAGGAAACAAGAAATCAAGGAAGTATTAGAACCATTAATGATTTTGCAGGATAAATTAATTTCATGAACGAAATCTGATTGAAGACTGGGGCAGAAAATGTGCCCCACACAAAAAAGTCAGTTTTTGGTGATTTAGAGTGAAGGCCTAGGCATGACTTTAATTGATTTTTAGGAGTTAAATAGGATTACATGAAGCATAGATTTTGCATTGGCTTGCTGTTTATAGATAAGCTGTGCTCTGAGTCATTTAAGGTGCATTATGCCGCCGAATTTCCTACAGCGGCTGAAATTAATGTGCAATACGCCGCCAATGTGTGCAAACACTAACACCATTAAAGTGGTGCAAAAGCATTTAAAGTGTCATGTGCACACGCCCCTCATTCCTCTACACATGGCCTAAAATACCATTTTTAACAAGTGGTCACTAATTTGGGATATTTAACCTTGGAGGAGATGATAAGGTATAGTATTTTATTACCTGGGTTCTGATTTCAGAAGCTCCCATTGATTTCCAGGTTCATAGGATCCCTATACATGTGCTGTCAGGTTGGGTAGGAGGTGTTTTAATTATAGAAGCTCTTGGGAGCCGTTGGGAGCTGCTCTGATTAACATACCACAGTGAATCATGTATTCAGCATCCCACATTTGAAAATGGTGGTGGGGACAATTCCTCTAAAGCTCATTTGACAAGCTTTAGTTAAATCACCCCCACCACCATTTAGAAATATGAGACACTGAATACATGAGATGCTACAGCACTCTGGAGCATTCTGATTAATTGAGTCTGCTCCAAAGGTCCTAATCAGAACACACTGGAGCATGTGTATAGGTACCCATACTTATTATTCAGCTATTCCCCAGATCAGGTCTTAGGCTGGGCAATCAAAAAATCAATCAACTCTTTTTAAAAAGGATTTTACTGTTTCACAGTTTTATTGGGTGTGTTTATAATAATAATAATAATAATAATAATAATAATAATAATTTCACTGTTCACTTGCACCTACATTTTAACTCTGCAGCATTAGCTGTGTCATTATATTGTGCATTACATGTCAGATCTTCTGTTGAAACTTTATCAATTCAAAGCTGATGGGCCTGATGAAAGTGAAAATGCTATAGAATGGCAAATGCTAAACCACTATCCATGGTTTATTACAGCGTAGGATACCTGGCATCAAAGCTTCCTCAGTGAATAATAACAATTTTTTTAAAACCTCCAAATGTATCATTTTACTATAATTGCAAATAGAATAATAAGTGAACAACAAAAACCTTACAAAGAAAAGTCTGTTCACAATCACAATATATGTATATATACATTATACTGCTTCTTAGTGGCACATAAACTGCTAACCAGTTTAATCATCCTTGATAATCCTCATATTCTGAGTCCAGTAAGTGACAGGTTGAATTCCCCCTTCTCTGCATCCTGTGGATGGATCCAATTCACCTGTGTCACTTGTTCCTCTTAGTGCTCAGAGAAGGATGCACATCTCTATGGTTCTCTACCAACAGGAGTCAGAGGTCACTGAGACCTTGTCAATGTATTTTCAATTGGACAGTCCACCGCAGGCTACAAGAACTTGCCACTGTTAACAGAGAGTTTCCTCAGAATCCTCCCCACAGGGCCCAGCTCCACACACCCTTCAGCCTAGCTTCTAGGATCTGGAGGAGGGGGGGAGTTATTTCTCTTCTCTTGACCTCAGTGGTGCACCCAGCATGACTGCCAGCAATCACCATCTCCTGACTGAGCATGCTTAACAGTTTCACAGACCTTCCCAAGATGGAGGCATTTTGGAAGTTCCCTTCTACAGCACACAAAAGGCTACAAAAGGAGCAGCCTCAGACTTCTGTTGTCCACATGTTGTTTCTGGCACTTCATGTGACAGCAGAAATAGCTCAGACAGTTCTGCCAAACCTGCAGTCACAGGGTGTCCAACTCAGGCAGGAAGGTTAAACTGATGCCACAGTCATCCTGTCTCATTTTCCAGTACTCGTAAGACTTTGTTAAAACCCTGAAAGATTAGATTGGAAAAATTTTAAGACATTATATGTTTAATGAATAATGACCATACACATAAATAGTTGTGCACCTTGTGGGGGACAAAAGGTCTTGTTTCCCAAGTCTGCAATCTTATCTCCATGGAGCAATCTAAAGTTACCCTAACATAAGCTAGGTAGCATGGCCAAGAGTTAACCCTTGCCTGAAGTGATATATTTTTGAGACAGTCCGAGGGCTCTTAACATGAATTAACAAGCTTAATGTGTAAACACTTATGTTTTAAGTTCTATTTGTATGTCCTTAGAATAACATATACTTCATCCTGAAAGCCAACCATGAATTTCTGGGCATTTCTTGTCTGTTCCTGAGCATTCAATCTCTGGTGTCAGGGGACAAAACTCTAAATGATAACTCTAGTTCTGCAGATTTTTTGGGTTGAAAAAAAAGTAAATTTCCACTAAGTACCTAGGACTTATAATACAATAGATTGTAAGATTATTTGACCTTCGGGACTTTGAAACCGGAGGTGTCAGAAAAATTATCACCAGGATAAGTGGCTATTGTGATCAAATGTTCATAGTGTTGCACAAATTGCTAGTTTCGTGCCCCTGGAGGCCTTTTCCAAACACCTCAAGGAGGGAGTCACACTCAGGCTGAGTCCATTACAAGTTTATTGATTGTGCAATCAGTCAACAAAGGGGTTGAGTAACCCAAAGCAGTGCCGACCCCCAGTCTTTGTCTGAGGGTCTTTTATAGCTTACCTAAACAAAGAGCTGTAGCGTGTCTTATAACTATTGGCAGTTTCACAATTTTACCGTTACGTCTAGGTTTCCACAGGGTGTCAGGGCCTTTTAAGTTAGACTCAACTTATTATGGGATAGATGAAGGCGCATGCGTGTTGGGGAAGCTGTGGTAAACTCAATGTCCTTTAGTAACCCCTTATCTTTGTGTAATTCTAGGTCATTGAACAGGTGCGATTGTGAAACTCTATGTGTAAAGCTGTCCTTAACCTATATGCAGAAGCTGTTAGCAAGCCATGTTGAATACAGAAGCATATTGCAAAAATAAAACATCATGTCTAATTTCAAGCCTTATGTCTAAAATCTAATGTATTTGTACTACAATAGCAACTTTGCTTTTTGATCTGAAAGCAAACCCGGCCTATGGAAATAGTTTCCAAGTTTCACTGAACCAAAAGAAGCTCATTCAAGATCATTTAATTAACAGACATATTATTTTATATGTTAAGGTGGTCTGATGAAACAAACTGGAGCACTATGGAGCTACGGTCTCTTTGACACTATAAAAATGAATCACTTTTAAATGGAACATTAGTTTCAGCTAAAATGTATAAATGAAATCAAATTCTGTTTGATTGCTCTTCCCTTTACAGAAGTGCCATGTGAGTAAGTCATTTCCTACTGCAGGTTTTATGTGGACAGACATTATTGCTTACAATTAAGCATAGTGTCTAGGTTTACCATGTATCTAGAATTTAACAGTGTATCAGATTTTATCTTCATCTTCTAGTATCTAGAAATATGTGTGTATTAAGTACAGGGTCAGAACTAATAAGGGTCTTCATAATTTATTTTTTAGATAAATTTTCATAGTAAAAATTTAAAATGTCTAAAATATAAAGTAATCTCTTAAAAGATAGGAGGCTTTAGTTAAATCCTTGATTCAGATCAATCAGAGAGGGAATTTGAACTCCAGTCCCCTGCATCTTCAGTGTGTGTTGTGCCTATTGGGCTGTAAGGTTTTAAGGGCAGGACAACCTCTTCTCCTCACATTTCTGAACAGCATGCAAGTGCTCCAGGAGTTAGGAGGAGGGTGCTTTAATTAGAGCTGCTCTTGTTAAAGTGCCCAGAGCATCTCATGCATCAGCATCTCCGCACTGAAAAATGGCTGTCAGGTGCTTTATCTAAAGCTCATTGAACAAGCTTTAGATAAAGCACACGACTGCCATTTTTAACCATGGGGATGCTGATACACGAGACTCTGGAGGCTGCTGGAGCACAGTAATTACCATGCTCATTCAGACTTGATTAATCGAGTCGTCTCCAATGTTCTGTAATTACAGTGCATCGAAGCAGCCTCGCTGCTCATGTATAGACACCCATACTTATTTATAAGCAAAAATGAAGGAATGTTAAATACATGGAACATGGATCTAATGATCATGGAAATATATAAACCACTCTATTGCATTATATGTGTGGGGGTCGGACTCGATGATCTATTGAGGTCCCTTCCGACCCTAACATCTATGAATCCCTAACATCTATGAATAATCATTGCATATATCTAGCTCTAAATTTATCATTAATCAGTTTATTCTCCGCAGATGATTATTTCAATTTTGTTGTTAGGAAGTGAAACTTTACCATCACATGACATTGTTTAAAACTGTAGGAAATAATTTTTGTTTCTTTCTCAAATATCTTTTTTTTTTATTTTTGTCTCATGGTAATACAAATGTTAATGTTTTAGGGTGTGTTTCAGCTTTTGTTTTCTGTGTAATAAATACTTGCTATCTCTGCCTACATAGGCACTACATTACCTGTTCAGCTCATTCTTGAAAGTGCTTTAAGATGACCTGAATATAAACAGTACTTGATGAAATAAAAATCTGTTCTTTCTGAAATACATATTCATACATATTCTTTGTGAGTGAATATTTTGTAGGCTTTTACTGCATTTGTTGAAATATCTTTTTAACCTTCATGATATAGCCAATTTTAGGTAAATGCTTCTGTTCTCCAAGGTGTAAGCTAACTGAAATTGTCTTTTTTTCCATTCAAGTGTAACAAGAATTGGTTTATGGATAGATAAATATTCTTACTACTTTAACAGTAACATTTAAAAATCACTCTTGGTGTTTGGATTCACATTTTTTTGTTCTTTAAATATGTTGCTTTTGAGTGGTTGAAGGCTGCTATTTTATATGATGAATGATGTTCCTCTGCAAGTGCTGAAAAAGTTATTTGGAAGCTACACTTTATATTGTCTTTGATAGACTAAACAAATGATCTATGTGGAGATGCCTAGAAAACCAAGAAAGAATGCACTAGCTTTTAAAAATAGCCCATGTCAGCACAAGGACATAAAAACAATTGGACAGTAACCAACAGTAACATTAAGTTAATGCAACCATAGACCCATCAAGAAGTCTTAGCAAGTGATCTTCAAAGTGTTAGTAGTGAATTGGAATTCTGGGGCAGGAATAGTAACAAATAAAAATGGAAAGTGCAGCAAAAATACAAAACAGCTCAAGAAGCAGCTCTAAGCCAGGTTAACAGGATAATGCAAAAGGCCTCATTAAACTGTTACAACCATAAATTAAATACTCCAATACAAGTTGGAGTAATGGAACTTGACATGATTGTTAATCAGCTAGATGGAAGGTTTTGGTAGATAGTATGCATCAGTGAAGTTTACTAACAAAGAATTGGAAGAACCTAAAATCAGCTAACAACAACCACAGAGACCATTCTGGCATTACTAGGAAATGGAATAACCTAAGAATTTTAGTAGACATGATTGGGTGTTCACTGCACCTAACATGATAACATCTGCATCTTTTGTTAAGAGAGAATATGGAACATTATAAATGTAATCAAACATTAAGGCATATCAATCATGAAAATTCTGTTATCCATTTTTACTAGTAATGAAAATATATTGGTGAATAAGCTGTGCAACTTGAACTTCCAGGATAAAAGAAGTAAGTCCTACTAGAACTTATGTGATATGTGTTGTCTCTTTGTATTCTGTTACTGGGAGGGCCAGCGGGGGGTGGGGGAGGGGCAGGGGTTATCTATCAATGTGATATCCTGAAAGAAGATAAGAAAACCTTAGAGTTAGTGGTTTTAGCTTAGTACACTGGCCTATTGTTTCTCTGGCTGGAAGGTAAAAGTATATTTCATGTTATAAATTATGACAAGGTCAAAAAATTAAATATGGTAATGGAAAAAAAAGAAAAGGAAAATAAAATGGCAGAAAGGAGAAGTAAAAATTTAGTGAGGACAAAACGCTACTGCAGAGACCTGGAAGTTTTTAGAGACCAAAAGTCAGATCTCCTGAATGTTTTGCAATTGACCTGAGGAATAGCTATGTGATTTTTTTTACTTGGACACCTGGTGCAGCTGCTTGCATCTCTTGTGTCAGATATATGGTCCTGATTCACATATTTGCTAAAGACTTGCAATAAACAACACTTCAAAAATACCTTGGGAAATACTGCAGCTCATGCTATTGATTGCTTACAGAAGCAATTTGTCAACCTCTGAAAATTCTTAAGTAAACATACTCAGGAAAGGACTAGAATATAGGGCTAGTCACTTCTTCAATTTAAAATGTTAAGTAAAGATGTTCAGAGAAAAATCTAAGAGAATATTTATACATTACCAAGGTCAGAGGTAGCTAATATGTTTAAACACGTTGCGAGTCCCCTGAAAGCCCATAATCTTGAGTAGTAAAATTATTTTAAAAAGCATTTATTCATAGTTGACAAATTCCTAACTAGCAAAGAGTTTTGGGGAACAGTCATATTGCAGATTCTTCTACCCAGTAGTGCAAAGAGCTGTGGGGAAAATTCCCATTGCTTAAAAAAAAAAAATAAAAGGATACAGAAGATAATGAAAAAACAGAGTTGGAGCTTTCTTTCTAGTTTAAAATTTCTTTCAAAGTATTTAATGGAGAGAGGATTATTTCTTAAATGATGAGAAAAATGTGATTGCATAGACACTGAAGTTTGAAGAAGACTTACATTCTATCTTGATGATTTACAGTCCTGGCTTGAATTCCCTTTAATTTGTAAACCAGACAGTTTTTAAGCCACAGTTCCATTTTGTGGAAGCAGATACCTTGTGTTTGCAAAACAGAAATTGTATTCGAACAGGGGTGGGCAAAATACAGCCCGCAGGCTGAATCCAGCTAGATCTGGCCAGGAGTGGGTGTCTGCCAAATGAATGGATCTGGTCCACAGGTGGGTGGCAGCTCTCATTCTAGCAGCTGCATGGCGCTAGGAAGCTGGTGCTGCTTCCAGCATGCCAGGCTCTCTCTTTCACTCTTGCTCTGGCCCAGGGCTACCACCAGCATGGAAGCAGAAGCAGATATCCACCCACAAATGTAGCATACCTCCCACTCCCCCCCAACAGCTGCCCCCTACATCCAATAAATAGCCAGCAAGTTCCAGTTTAGGGCTCCACGTGTGGGGACATGGAGAGTGCTACAGCTGTGGACTAATTTAGACTTTTGTGTTGGTTGCAGCCCACAGTTGTAGCACACAACTCCCTTCC
>NW_005841860.1:3725521-3733330 GCF_000455745.1 Alligator sinensis | reverse complement strand
GTACAGGCCCGGGGGTGGCGGGGAACACTAAAGCAGCAGCCAGGTGAACTCTAGCCATGGGGGGCGGGGGGACTAAAGCTGTGGGTGAGTTCAGGATTCCATGCTAGTCCCAGCCATGGGATGTAGGGATGGGAAAATGGAGAAGGAAGGAGAGAGGGAGAAAGTGGCAGACAGCCATGGCCCGTGACAAATCGCCAAAATGTATTGGGCACATCCACACATTCAAGCATGTGCGCTTGCAACAGCTCAAATAGAAGCAGTGCAAATTTGAGCTGGGGCTTTTTGCCTCAGCACACATGCTTGGACATGCACTTTGTTGTGAAGCAAATTGTGCCACTTGGGGCAAAATAACCCTGTCTGGCTCCTCCTGGATCTGCAGCCAGGGAGAGCTAGAGCCCGGGGCCAGCATCTGTGCTGGCCCCATCAGTACAAAAAGCTTCCCTAGCAAGTAGTTTAGGGCTACTTGCTCTCAGGAGCTTCTGGGGGAGGAGCCCCTGGGAGGAAGTTGGCCACACCCCTTCCTGTCCCAGGCTGCTACTTTTGCTGGTTGCTGCAAGCTTGGCCTCCGAAGCTTCTTGGGAGAAGATGGTCAGGTCCTTTCCTACTTCTGGCTACTGTTAGCTGCTGGCTTGATCTCAGAGCTTTTGGAGTAAGTTGGCCACACCCCTTCCTGTCTTGGGCTGCTGCTGTTGCTGACCCAAGGGGGGTGGGCCTCTGCTGCATGTTACTACCCCCCGTCATGGAGGGGCCTACTGCACTGCACTGCAGCATCACACCCCAGCAGTATACCCCAGCTTCTGCACCCCTGTTCTGTCTTGCTGCTCAGCCTGCTGCCAAGCTGTGGTCAGGGACAGCCTGGGGAGGGAGCTTGTGCTGCCTGTGGGCCCCTCCCCCCACCATCACTGCCAAAACCTAAAGGTACCTTGCCTGCCCTAGCTGCCTTGGCAGACCAGCCCCCACCTTCACCAAGCACACCCTGAGTGGTTGAACTGGACAGTTCCTACAATTACTGCTGCTGCTGCTGCTGCTGTTGCCCCCTCTCAGGAGAGAGGGAGATTCCCTGCTCAACCACCTGACAGCACACCTGCACTGGATTACCTCCTAATTGACTGACTGTTCCTGCCCTCCCCCACAGCTACCTCACTGCATCTGATCCTGATTTGTCTTCCTGCCTACTGCTTTGCTGCTGAGCACCTGGCTAGAGGCCTGAGGGGCTTCTGGACAGATCTTCTACATACAAAGCCCCTCTACCACTCCAGCCATCTTTTTCATCTGCCTCAGAAGCCTTCCCTGTGTCTTTTTGCCCTTGTGTGTTAAGTCCTGTGGTCCACTCCTCATGACCTGGTGTTTGTTGTGTGGCTGAGTAAGCCAGCTCAAGTTTCCCCAGCCCTTGTTTGTGTGTTCCCCCTCTCCCCCATATTCTCAAAGCATAGGCCCCACACTTTTTTTTCCTGTGGGGCTGTGGCTTGGTGAATTTCAGCCCCCTTCCTCCCTACCTGCCTTCTCCCCAACAACCCCAGCCTGCTTCTACTAGATTCACCAGCCCCACGGGATATTTTGTTTTTCTTTATTGTTTTCCCTGCCCTCATGTGAAACAATGGCAAGGCAGGAACTGTCTCAAGGGCAGATGCCCCCACTATGGGGGAGGATCTCATCCAATCCCCTAAAGGGATGCATGCCCCTGCAGCCTCCACCCTGGAGTCAGAATTCAACCAACCTCTGCCAGGGGCTCCATGGAGCCTGCTGACCTCTCAGTCCCAGTGGTCCCCAGGGATGAGCTACTTGCATTTCTTGGCCATGACTACACCCACCGGTCTGCCAGCAAGGTACTGTTAGCCTTAGACTGCTGTCCTCGCCACTGTGAGGGCACTGGTGGGGGAAGGCAAGAGGACCAAAAGCTGCAAAGCCCGGATCTATAGGCAGGCCCATAGTTTCATAGATGCCCTCTATACATATGGGAGGGCGCTACGTGAACCAACAGGCACCACACCAGGCGCTGAGATGCAGGAAGACCCTGATGAACCATCTACTCCACCCCACCCAGCCATGAGGTCGTTTAAGATCAAAACATGTATGGCTGCAAGAAGGGTGTCTGGAGGTTCTGGGTGCTGTCCTTCCTTCAGGAGGAAGGGTACACCATGGTATTTTTGCAGGACACCCTGATGACTCCAGTCAATGAACCAAATTGGTGGCTGGAGTGGGGAAGCAGGGTCTTTTTTATTCACCTCTCAGCTACCTCATGCGGTGTGGTTACCCTGTTCTCCCTAGGCCTGCAGCCAGGGGTTCTTCAGGATGTTGAGGTGGTGCCGGTCCACCTGCTGCAACTCCAGGTCCAGGCCCAGGTCCAGGGGCTGGTCCTAAGCCTTGTGAATGTGTACACCCCTGTGAGAGAGCCATAGTTGGCAGATTTCTTCCAACAGGGAGCCACATACATCGGCACTCTCAAATCTTGTGAGTTCCTGGTCCTTGGCAGGGACTTCAACATCACCCTAGATGTGTGAGACAGGTCAGGCAAGGAATGGAACCAGGCTGCCACGGGCATCCTTAGGGAGATCCTGATGGACTACTTCCTGGTGGATGTCTGGTCCCCCCACCAAACACCCTGTCTTCACGTATGTGAGGGTTGGGGAGGAGCAGGCATTCCACTCCTGATTAGACCGGGTTTATATCTCTTTACTGAACTTTGCCCAGGCCCATTCCTCTGGCATCTGGCCAACCCCTTTCAGTGATCACCACCTTGTCTGGGCTGAGGCCACGCTGGGGTCTGGGCATCTGGGGTCGGCCTACTGGCATTTCAGTGCCAGCCTGCTGAAGGATGTTGGCTTCAGAGAGGCCTTACAGGAGTTCTGGCTGGCCTGGCAGGAGCAATGGGAAGCTTCCCCCTTGGCTCAGAGTTGGTGCAAAGTGGGGAAGCCACGCATGCAGCTTTTTTGCTGTGGCTACACTCATGGGCATACCCAGCAGAGGGAGGCAGTCTGGGAGCAGGTCAAGCTGTAAGTGCTAGAGCTGGAGAGGCACATGACCACTGACCCAACCAACCCATTCCTCTGCAGAGAGTGATGGAAGTGTCGGGAACAGCTTCAAGCTCTGGACAACCACCACACCCATGGCGCGTTTTTCCACTCACATGTCCAGCTTCTTCAGGAGATGGTCCATGGCTCCCACTTCTATGCCCTGGATAGGAGGCAGGGGGGCAAGAAGTATATCACCTGCCTTCTGGCAGGTGACGGCACCCCACTCATGGATCCAGGAGAGATGCGCCAGCGTGCACAGGGTCTGACAGGCCTCGGCATCAGTTGGATCCAGGGAGAAGAGCTCTTCATAGAAGTACATGCCATCGTACTACCAGGATTTATGGGACATCCTCAGCCTGGCCCTTGTCATGGTCTGGCCCGAATCTGAAGGAACTGGGGAGCTCCCTCTGTCATGCTGGAGGGCTGTGCTGACCCTCCCGCTGAAGAAAGGAGATCCCCATGACCTAAGGAATTGGCATCCCATGTCCCTTCTCTGCACAGTCTACAAGGTGGAAGTGAAGGCCATCTTATTGTGCCTGCGGTCCATGATGATGGACATGATCCATCCCAACCAGACATACATGGTGCCCAGATGTTCCATCTTTGACATCCTGTACCTGATTTAGGACCTTCTGGAGCCAGTGCGCTGGGAGGGCCTGTCTTTCACCCTCCTGTTCCTGGACCAGGAGAAGGCATTTAACAGCGTGGATCACGGGTACCTCACAGGCACGCTGCAAGCCTTTGGCTTTGGGCCCTGCTTCATGTGGTCTGGTGGTGGGTGATGGGTGGCAGGTGGGCTCACTCCCACCCGTGCTCCATGAGATATGCTGGAGCATGGGCTCACTGCTCTACTTGGGGGTCTACCTGTCCCCCACAAACCCCTCCCCACCAGAGAGCTGGCACCAGCTGGAAGCAAGGGTGGTGGAGTGGCTCCAGGCATGGGTAGGGCTCCTGAGATGTCTCTTCCTGCACGGGAGAGTGCTGGTGCTGAACCAGCTGGCACCCTGCCTTTGCCCCCTGAGGTCCTGGTGGGATTCCAGAGATGGGCGCTGAAGTTTTTCTGGCCGGGAAGACACTGGGTCATTGCAGAGGTCCTGAGTGTCCCCTTGTGGGATGGTGGCCAGGGCCTGGTTTGCCTGCTCAGCCGGGTCTTGGCTTTCCACCTTTGGTCCCTGCAGTGACTGCTGTACAGTGTCAGCAGCTATGTGGCATGGGGCCACCTGAGGTATGCTTTCCTCCACCACTTCTGGGGGCTCTGATACAACTGGCAGCTCTTCAGCCTGTGGGGCTTCTCCCTGCAGGACCTGCAAGCGCTGCCAGATTTCTCCCAGGACCTCCTCTGGGTCTGGAGGCTGGTCTCTGCCTCCAGGTCCCCCACAACAGTCACCCAGGGTGCCAATCTGCTCATTGAGCCCCTCCTCTGGAACCAATGGCAGAGGAGCCCCAGTTGTGACAGAGGTTTATCCTTGCTGCTGTCACCCATATTGGAGAACTCCTGGACTACGATAGGTAGGTGTGGGTGGAACAAACTGCACTGACCCAGTGCATGGGTCTATCCACAACACATGCACCACATGCTGTCCAGTCCAGGAGGTGAAATCTGCCCTACCTCCCAACGCCCTTGCCTTTGTTGACCAGGTCCTGCATGGTGGCAGTCCCTGCCCAGCCCCCCATGTCCTCCAGCCCACCAGAATTTGTCATGGGGCTGACACCTCACCTGGCTTCATGACTTTCCCTGCTCCACAACCTGAGCTGGCTGGGGGACACCAGACCAGTCTGCTTTTCCACCGTCCATCATTGCCACCTTTACACGTTTGTGTGCCACACTGTCCATCATGCTGCCCTCACGTCCCACCCAGACACTGAGTGGTGGGACCTGCTCAGCAAGGGCATGGCTGGGGCACCCCAGGGGCTGAATCTATATTCCACCCTCATCCCATGAGCCACTGGAGACCTCAGCTGGTGGCTCCTTCATGTGGCCGTTGCCATGGGCGTGTATGTGGTGAGCTTCATGGACACCCCAGTCTCCTGCCCCTCCTGTGGGCAGAGGAAAACCCTGGTGCACATGGCCCTCAAGTGTGCCAGCCTGCAGCCCCTCTACCTCCACCTTCAGAACCTCCTCTTGAGATTTTGGTTGAATTTCACTCCCCACCTTTTTGGTGGGGCCATGGATAGGGTGATCAAAAACAAGTCCTGGGACCACCTGGTCAACCTCCTCCTGGCCCTGGCCAAGTGGGCCCTGTATTTGACCAGGAGGGAGGCTCTGTCCAGGAAGGTTTCCAGAAACTGTGGGGCCACCTTTGTCTCACTTGTCCATGCACGTATCTGGGTGGAGCACCAGTGGACAGCATCCACCAGCTCATTGGATGCTTTGAGTACCGGTGGGTGTGGCCCAGGGGGCTCTGCTCAGTGTCCCCCTCAGGCACACTTATTTTCATGTTTTGACCCTTTGACCCACATGACACTCCTATCCTGTTTTTTTTTAGTTGTTCCAAGTATTTTGTTGGGTCAGCCATCCATTGGCCCCATACAATAGGAGCTATTAGTTAGCCATGTGGTCCTCAGGGCCCATGATAATTGGGTGATACAAATAGGAGCTTCTGTAGCCCAGCCAATTGGTACCTGGGGTCACTACCCGTTGTTCCAGCTGGACTGATGAAGCAGCCCTAAGTGTTCTCTGCACCCTTTACCCACTGCAGCATTCTAGCAATGGAGGTTGCTGCCTGGCTGTGAACTGCTGCACACCTGTGAGACCCACATGGGGACTGCACAGCCTATAGAGGCATCTTCCCCTCTGGGCCAGCTGCCAGTGGGCTGTGGCTGCAGAGTTGACCTCTGTGCGGCACTACTGCCATGTGTGCCCCCTGCCCAGCCATCTGGGCAGCTATTGCCTGGAAGATGTTCCAGGTGTGGTGGCCTGCTTTGAACTGTCAAAACATGTCCTCCTGGCCCCATTTGGCCAGGAGGTCAGCCACAGCCAACTGGTTCCAAGGTGCCAGCTCTGAGCAGGAATTCTGGTGTTCACTATTAGAAAACTGAAAAATCCAGCCCCCCCAACCCCTTACTTACCCGCATTGAAGCCCTGGTGCTGCAGCACACTGCCTGGCAAGCTGCATGGTTCAACACCAGGGCAAGGGGCCAATCACAGAGATGCTCTGGCAGCCAGAGCATCTCTGTGGAGGACCCAGCCTCCAGTTGCCTCAGGGCCTAGTCCAAGACCAGACCCTGCCCTGCTTTTATAAACTCAGGTTTTTCTAGGCCCCTGGATATCCAGGGTTCTAATTTTCACTCTCAGGAGCTTCTGGGCCCCAGCCAATTGGTATCTGATGACACTACCACTTGTGCCAGCTGGACTGCTGCAGCAGCATCCCAAATCCATTTTTTAAAATATCCAAAATCCATGTTTTTCCACAATTAGAACAAAAGACCACTACACACACACACACACACACACACACACACACATATGCATAGTGAGAGAGAGAGCCATAGAGGAATTGATCAGTTGGGCAATGTTTATTGGTAAATTTACAATGTTAAAGCAATTTGGAAGCCTACCAGTGTCTCTATCATCATAATAAAATTAATTCTAGATATCTATATGTGTGTGCTTTTGGTTTTCTCTGCATATGATGGGTGAGTGATGGGGGGATGTGGGGTTTGCAGAAAGGTGCTGGGAAGCAGTGTGGGGAAAGGCAGGTGGGTGTGTGGGTGGGTGTGGAGGGATGTGGGTTGGTGTGCGGGTGGGTGTGGGGTGATTGCAGGGGGACTGTAGGTGTAGGGGGACCGTGTGGGGGGGCACTCAGGAGAGGTGGGTTCCCTGACCCCCACAGGGTGCAGCCCCCCCACATAGCACAGGGACTGTCCCCCCCGAAGGGCCACAGCCCTCCCATGCAGAGTCCAAGGCATCCTTCAGAGCCATGGGTCCCTCCACACAGGGCCCATAACTTACCCTCTACAGCAGGGACCATGGGCTGGCAGGGACCGCGCCAGCAGGAACCGTGTGCCAAGCCAGGCCAGGTCCTGCCACCACTGGGGCCTCTCACATAGCTAGGCTGGCCTGGTCCCATTGTGGCAGAAGCCTTCAGGGACTGGCAGTGTGAGTGGCCTCAGTGCCAGCAGGACCCAGCATGGCTCACTGCACAGTCCCTGTGCACTGTGCTGGGTCCAGCCGCTGGCAGCAACACTGCCTGCCCCACTGTGCAGGTGTGCCTGAGGCTCATGGAAAATGTGTTCCACCAACCCAATCCAGCCCAGGCAGTGCAACTATTGTGCCTTTGCACAGGAGCTGCACGACCCACTCTGGTGCAAAGCTGGACTAGTGAATCATTTGGTGCTGGACCGGTTCCGGTCCTGCTGCATGCTGCCAGCTCACCACTGCTCACCACTCACCACCCTGCACCCCTTCACCACCCCACAGCCTTGCCACATGCCTGTCTCCCCAGCTGGCCCCAGCAGTGCTGGCAGCAGCAGGCAGTGTGGCTGTAGCTCTGCCACAAGGATAGGTGGGCAGTAACATGGCGCTGTATGACCTGGGCTCTTCCATGATGAATGGACCCGGCCCAGCCCATCCAAGGCCATGCACTAGTGGGCCAGGCCAGATCATTCAGCATGTAGGAGCCTGGGTCACACAGCACTGCAACACTGCCCACTGTGCCCACACCAGAGGGACAGCCATGTTGCCTGCTGCTGAAGGGCAACACCACCAGAGCCACGGGGACAGCTGGAGGTCAGGCATGTGGCATCCCCTACTTGAGCACCTCCACATCCCCAGCAACTGTGACACCCCCCCACA
>NW_005841860.1:3717482-3725463 GCF_000455745.1 Alligator sinensis | reverse complement strand
CCACCCCCCCCACCACCCCCCCCCTGCCACTCCTCACACACTCATACCCACCCACACCCATAAACCCCCACACCCCATTCTCTAACTTACCTTGGACAGTGCCGGGGGCAGCAGGAGCACCAAAAAGATGCTCTGGCCAAAACGAGAGTATCTCTTCTGGAGGACTGACTTCTGTGTTTCCTCCAGGCATGGTCTGGGACCATGCCTTCCCTGCTGTTCTGTGAAGCATTTTTTTTTTTTTACTCTGGGGACTAATTTTGTCCCCATGCTGCAAGTTTGCAGCATGGGGAATGTTTTTTCATTCCTGCACATGCCTCTTGATGCATCTCAAAGGGGTTTGAGGCACAACAAGAGGCACATGCATGCTTATCTAGACACACCCATTAAATGCAAGCCCAAATAACTGCCCACCTCTGTGTTAGAATCTCCATGGATGTGAAAATGAATGAAGGCTGCACTGGAATGTGATCTCCAATATTCTTAGTCTCCTGTTCTTTCAAGAATTGTGTGAAAGCAGGTTCTCCACAATAAATTAAAAAAAAAATCACGAATAGGCATCTTCCATGAAAATGGCTTTTCTAGCATGTTTTTCAAATCCTTCAGTGACCAGGTAATAATGAGAGGAGCAGGATTGCGATCATCTGGAAGCTCCTAGTCATGAACTGGCATGGAAGTCGCAATTACAAGAAGGGTGTCTAGCACTTGGATGAGGCAGAGGATGTTTTGGCAGCAATAACTGCCATTAAAGCAGCCCTCTTCAGCATCTGCTCTGCTCACTCCACATGGGGACGAGGCTAGAAAAGGTGCCCTAAACATAGTCTGCTTACTGATTTTTTCTCTGCATGGCCCCCCTGACAGGGATAACTGTATCCAGTACAATCACATTAACTGCAATCAAAAACAATGAAGACACAGTTAATTTCAGGTCCTTGAAAATCAGGATTTACATGGATAATCCTAAGAGTGCTGCAATGCAATCATGGCTTGAGAACTCAGGTGACACAATATTGACATACACTGAACGAGACCTGAAGGTGGGAGATGGGCAGCTCAAAGAACAAGGAGGTGGCTATTAGGCCTGTGTGAGTAGGCAGGTATTCAATCTACCTTCAGATCCAGCTGCTTTGGATGTCAATGATCTGATCTGGAGCTCCGGATTGGTTTGCTACTTTGATCTGGCCAAAGCAGCTCCGAAGTTTCAGAGCTGCCTCGGAGATCTGGTCATAGGGTATAATGGAGAATCAATGAAATATCTATAACTTTGTTGTTTTGTCTCTAATTTGGGTAAGACTTGCAGGGGTGGTAGCCACTGCTAAGAGTATAAAGTCTGCCAAGCTTCAAGAAGATAGGTGCAGGGGTCTGGGGAGACCTGCACCCCAAATTCTTGAAAGCAAAACATGTCACGTCTATGTGTTACACCACAGGGGGTGAAAACTCCAGGGGTGGTGGTTCCTGATGAGGCCACAAAGCATGCCAAGTTTCAAGAAGATACATGCAGGGGTTTGGGGGAAACTGCACCTCAAGCTGCTGACAGGCAAAAATCATGACACAGATGACCCTATGTGTGTTAAGGCACAGTGGGCTGACAACTGCAGGGGTGGTGGCCCCTACTCAGGCCACAAAGCCTGCCAGCTGTGTGTGTCTCTCTTTGGGGGATGTCTGTCTTCTGGGGCCCTGCACCTCTGACTGCTGACAGGCAAAACTCATGATTTAGGTGGGTGCTTGGGCAACTGCATCTGTCTTGGGGCACAGTGGGGTGGAATGTACTGCAGGCCTGGGTGCTGGGCCCTGCCAAGCCATGAAGCCTGCCAGCTGTGTGTGTGTCTTGCTGGGGGAATCTGTCTTCTGGGACCCTGCACCTCAAACTGCTGACAGGCAAAACTCGTGATGTGGGTGGATGACACTGTGTGTGTAAGGTGCGCCCTTCCTGGCACTGGGGCCTCTGAACAACGTGGCAATGAGCCCCAGTGAGTTCTCCTTCTCCCCTACAGCCACAAGCCCAGTCCACCACTTTGCATGACAACAGGGAAAATAACTTAGCTAGCTCAACACCAGTAACATCAGCAGAAACATCAAAGGTACCCAAATGGAACTGTCACAGAGCCTTTCTTTTTATAAAGGAATTGACAGCAAGAAGTAAAGATGTTGTGTTGTGCTGTGCTGTGCTGTGCTGTGTTGGACATCTGAAGTTACTCATGGTGTGTGATGGCTTATCTTGTGTTTTTATGTCTATATGTGTATTATGAAAATAAAAGCAGTACTTAAAAAATATATCTTTGGAAGCTTTAGGGTTGAAAAACCCTTTTTTCAGGCTGAGGAAGTACCTGCACTTGGTCCTGGATGGAAGGAATAGTAAAGAAGCCAGATGCTGGCCTGGCCCACAATGCAGGCAAGAAAGTCAGTCAGTGAAAATGGAAATGGAGGCATCAGGGAGTGAGGGACAGGCTGGTGTGATGGGTAGGGGGGGAAAGGGGATGTAGCAGCTCAGGTGAATGTGTAGAGGTGCCTGGAGTGTCAGATGTCTGGCAGGTCGCAGCATGCCAGAATTCCACTGTCAGTATCTATATTGAATCCATGAGTTTGTGTACCTACTACGTAGGAGGCTGATGAAGTGCAGTTAACAGGCCCAGCTCTGAAAAGTGGTTTGTACATTCAAACAAGCACCTAACCTCATCACCAGAACTGAAGCCAACTTCCTACAGCTCAAAACACAAAACCTGCCAAATATCTCCAGTACCCCAACAAACTGCACACCAGAATCTATCAAAGGCAGCAAAACCCAACTACCTGTGGGGGCACATTCCCCAGCAGTAGGAGGTTCACCTTTAGGAACACCAGGTGCTCCACCAAAGCAGGATCCAAGCAGGTGTGGTGGGGTGTCACAACATCCCCAGCAATGCTGAACACGCTCACGCTTGGAACACTGGTTGGTGGACAGGACAGGTGTTGCCGCGCAACCGTGGCCAAATCCTGCCACATCTGCCTGTGGTTTGCCCATAGTTTCATAGGTTCATAGTTGGTAGGGTCACATGGGACATGAGCAGATCATCAAGTCTGACCCCCTGCCATGTCAGGAAAGAAGGCTGGGGTCAAATGGCAGTGGAAAGGTGATTATCTAGCCTCCTTTTGAAGACCACCAGGGTAGGAGTGAGCACCACATCCCTTGAAAGTTGGTTCCAGATCCTCGCCACCATGACTGTGAAGTAGTGGTTCCTGATGTCCAGCCTGAACCTACTCTCAGTCAACTTATGGTTGTTATTCCTAGTTACTGCTGGTAGTGCTCGGGGGAACAGGGTCTCTCCCGTTCCCCACTGATTCCCCTTGGTAAGTTTATAGATGGCCACCAGATCCCATCTCAGCCTTCTCTTGTGGAGGCTGAACAGATTCAGGTCCCATAGCCTCTCCTTGTAGGGTCTGCCCTGCTGCCCTCTGACCATGTGAGTGGACCTTCTTTGGACCCTCTCAATGCTGTCCACATCCCTCCTGAAGTGCAGTGCCCAGAACTGGATGCAGTACTCCAACTGCAGCCTGATCAATGTCGCATAGAAGGGGAGGATCACCTCGCTGGACCTGCTAATGATGCATCTGTGGATGCATGACAAGGTGCGGTTAGCCTTACTGACCGCATCCTCACATTGGTGGCCCATGTTCATCTTGGAATCAATAATAACTCCAAGATCCTTTTCTGCCTCTGTGCTAATGAGAAGGGAGTTCCCCAGCTTGTAGGTATGTTGCTGGTTCTTCCTCCCCAGGTACAGTACCTTACACTTGCCAGTAGGCCAAGGGGTCACAGTCCAGTGGCTCTGCATCCTCAATGAGATAGGTAGCCACCAAAGCCTCAGTGCTACCTTCCTGAGCCTGGGGTCTGGTGTATTTGGACCCCAGAATTGAAGCCATGCCCATGACCCACATTGGCAGTGGCTGGTGTGGAGGAGACTGGCTGGTACTGGTGCTGGTGCTGGTTCTGGTGCTGATGCCAGTGCTGGGAGTGCTGGCATGGAAAAGTGGATCCCTTTCTTCCACATCCCCTCGCCTCTGCACTTCAGCCTCCCTGACTTCATTGACCAGCACCTGCATCCAGTGATCAAGGGTTTTGGGGCTGCCAATGGACATGATCCCCTTCACCCTCAGGTCACACATGCCTGCCATCATGTAGACTGTACTGCACTGCAAGGGATCCAGCTATCTCCTGATGCCCTCCTTCAGCTGCCTCACCAGTGCCTGCACATCTGGTGACAGCGGCCTGCCCCAGCCAGGAACACTGATCCCCTGGAATCTATCCATTTGGCTCTTAAGTTCCCTCACTAGGGTGATCACCTGGCTAGGGAGGGCATCACCAGCGCTAAGGGTCTCAGTGACCTCGAGGAAGGGCTTGAGAACCACCAAGATCTGGAAGATGGTACCCCACTCAGCTCTCTTCAGGGGGCCACTGATCCCAATCTCCCCAAGCAAGACCATCTCATGGATGGCCTTCTGTTGCACCACCAACCTTTTGAGCATCAGGTATATGGGGTTCCACTGAGTCTCCACATCCTGCATGATTATGTGCTGTGGGATGATCAGCTCTGCCTGTTTCTCCCACAGCATCTTGCCCGCCTTGATGCTGTGGTGGAAGCAGCCTGCCACCTTCCTGCATTTTGAAATCAACTGGCTTGTAGTAATAGTGGTGACGGCACCGACCACCAGCAGCCCTGTCCCCCTCCGAGGCATCCCTCACAAAGTGGGCATCACAGACAGCCTTCATCATATTGGCTCCATTGCCAGTGACCATGAACCCATGGGTGAGCTCGGCTTGCCCAATGAGCCACCCCTACACCATGCAGTTCATGGCCCCCATGATCTCCCTTTCTGTGTGGGACTCATCCACCACAGCTTGCAGTGGGCTTGCAGTAGAGCCCACTGACGGCCTGACTGAGCACACCAGTGCCCCATCATCTCCACCCCGGATGCTCCAGATGTGGGAGGAGAAATGCAAGGCTACCTGGGACCCTGCCTTGTGCAGCTCCTCCCTCAAGTACCCACTGCATGTCTCATACAGGGAGGGTACCACCATCCTGCTAAAGGTGGTGCATGCAGGCACTTTTTAAATGGGGCCAGAAGTGCTAGCTAGGAGGGAGGGAAAGACTGCAGCAAGACCTGGATAGGTTGCAGGGGTGGGCTAACAAAAACAGGATGCGTTTCAATACGGACAAGTGCAGGGTGCTGCATTTGGGCAGTAGTAACCAGCAGCACACTTATAAGATGGGAAACTCCCTTCTTGAGAGCACGGAGGCAGAAAGGGATCTTGGAGTCATCATTGACCCCAAGATAAACATGGGCCGACAATGCGAGGTCACAGTCAGCAGGGCTAACTGGACCCTATCGTGCATCCACAGGTGCATCTCAAGTAGGCCCAAGGAGGTGATCCTCCCCCTCTACGTAACACTGGTCAGGCCACAGCTGAAGTACTGTGTCCAGTTCTGGGCACCCCACTTCAAGAGGGATGTGGACAACATTGAGAGGGTCCAGAGGAGGGCCACCCTCATGATCCGGGGCAGCAGGGCAGACCCGAAAATGAGAGGCTATGGGATCTGAACCTGTTCAGCCTTCACAAGAGAAGGCTGAGGGGGGACCTTGTGACCATCTATAAACTCACTAGGTGGGACCAGAAGGCTTTGGGGGAGACCACGTTTCCCCTAGTGCCCCCCGGGATCACAAGGAATAACTGCCACAAGTTGTTGGAAAGTAGGTTAAGATTAGACATCAGTAAGAACTACTTCACAGTTAGGGCAGCCCTAGCTGGAACCAACTTCCAAGGGAAGTGGTGCTGGCGCCTACCCTGGGGGTCTTTAAGAAGCGGCTCGATGCCTACCTGGCTGGGGTCATTTGAACCCAGTTTTCCTCCTGCCCAGGCAGGGGGTCGGACTTGAAGATCTACAAGGTCCCTTCCAACCCTACTTCTATGATTCTATGAATGCTCTTGGTGATCTCGCTTGCCTTGGGAACGCACCCCCCTTTTATGTCCACCTTTCCCCCGCTTGTCCAGGGTGGCCTGCCTCTGCTTTGGTGGGAAAGGGGGCTCTGGAGCAAGTGGGGGACTTCCCTTTCAACACACTCACACTGGTGCCAGGCTGAGCATGAAGAAGGGCAAGGGGGTGCTGCCTCCTCAGATGCAGCAGCATTGCCGTGGTGGAAAAGTACCTTACATCCTTGCCATGGCTCATGTGCCTTTGACAGTGCTGGGATCATCTGCCAGCTCAAAATGTTCCCACACTACACTACTCCCCTGCTTCTGGGTTGAGGGTGAAGATCCTGCCTTATCACACTCCTCAGCAGGCTGAGGCTCAACAGCAGGAGGAGCTGTCTCAGCTAAGCCACTTGCCTCCACAGCCTCAGCCTCCTCCGAGGTGCTGCTTTTTAGAGGAGACCTGGGTCTAGGGGAAATTTGAGGGGTGTGGAGCACAAACTCTGATTCCTCCTCAGTCCCCAGAATTGCTTGAGCCAGTGTGTTCAGCATCCCTGGTTCCAGCTCCAGCTCCTCCTCTGGCAGCGGGAGGCTCACACTGAGAGATGAAACTGGGGTGGAGGAGACAGTGATTCCACTGCTGGTGCCTACTTCTGGACTGAGCGGAGGTGGTGCAGGTGCAGGGACATCACGTACAGACACTGTTCCCACCTCCTGGCTTCCACTGGCAGCACTGATGTCATGGCTGCTTGGGAAGAGAATGCATCTATGTTTGGAGGTGAAGGGGCTTGCAGCTCTAGCTCTCCCCCTACCCCCTCTCCCTCCCCTGCCAGAAGACCTTGCACCTGCCTTTCCAGCATGCTTCATATTGATCTTTCCTGTGCTACAAAAGGTCTCTGTGTGTGTGTCAATCCTTTTTTATTGTGTGTTTTATTCCTTCTGTTGCGTGCATGCACTGGACTCTTCTTTAAGTGTTTGCATCAGTGTTAAGAGTTATATAAACATTGTGCGCTGTATGTTTGTCTGCCTTCTTCTCGTATGAATATCTGATTTTTCTTCTATATATTGTGTATGTGTGTGCATGTGTGCAATTTGTGTGACTGTCTGCACAGTGATGGATCACGCTGGCAGGGAAAACACAGCTTTCTTTTTTTTAAGTTTTCAAAAAAACCCAGCAAATATAAATTCAAAGAAATGAATTGAATAGTAATAGGAATAGGAATAGGAATTAAATAGCTAAATTAAGCTAAACTAAGCTAAATCCTACCCAATCCTTTCTAACAACAAAGAGTAGCAGGCAAGTTCAATGACTGAGTAAAGCAAGCAAGCTAAAATGCTAGGAAAAGGCACAGCACATCTCCAAACAGAGGCTTTTATGCTGTTTCTTGGTCCCTCCCCATAGATGCTTTCATTGGAAAGGCAGCCAAAGAGAAATGCTTCTCACTGGCCACCTACACATGTCAGTCTTCTCCCCTTCTCCCCCTCCCCACCTCCCACTCTCCCTCCCTCCCCTGCTCCCCCTCCCTCTTCTAACTTTCACTATCAGTGCCCAAAGCATCCAAAGCACTTCGGAAGCTTCGAACCATTTTGGACATCTTAACTGAGCCTGTGCTTTGCTCCGGGAATGCTGCTTCAGACGCCAAAGCGTCCAAAGCAGCCCCAGATCCAAAGTGTGATCTGAAGCCGCACACAGCCCTAGTGGCTATACCCTCTACTGGAAAGGTATTCAGGAATCAGACTGCCAACTCCAGTGCTCAATCCACCCATGCTCTCTGGCACTCCTCCCACCCCAGTTTAGCAGTACCCTGATACTAGTACTAGAAATCGTTTAATATTTCACTCGCATTAAGGGTGTAGTTTTAGAAATACCTATTTAACTTAAAAGACGTGTTTTTAAATCACAAAAAAAAAATTTTTTTTAAATCTCATTTACAAATATTGCAGTCAGAGAAGGTTAACCAGGGCCCAATTATTGCTAATTAAAAAAAAAAAAAACAGTGGTTTTAAATGTGCATTTAGATGTTTGAAATGTGCTCC